>NC_136512.1:11266914-11314414 GCF_053919585.1 Euprymna scolopes
TAAGCTAACAAATTTACTGAATTTCCACTACTAACGATTACTAAGATTCTTATAGTGTACACTCTTTTACCCTCATCCCTGAGCAGCATCTAGGCCTTGATAAGTGGTGACTCCTTTGTAAAAAGAAAAAAGAAACCAAATGACAAAATCTATATTTCAAATTTCAAGATGTTGACCATCTTACCATTTATGCCTTCAAGTGTGTGACATGCATAATTCTTGACAGCACTTGTTTCGTAACGCAAAATCATCCATTTAATGATTATATGAATCAATGAATTTATTTTGCCCTTCTCTCGTAAAAAAAAAGCACTTATTAATTTTAAAAGAAAATATATGTAGATAGGCATGATTACAAAATCCAAATCTTACCTGTTTTCGATACTTGTGCAGTTTATTCAAGTCATGAACAAAATTAAAATAACGCGAAAAAAGTTTATATTGTACGTTTCCGTTATGGAACGAAGTTCTATGGAAAAAAATTCACTTAATTTCATCAAGTAGTTTTTTTTGGGGGGGGGGTTAACAGCGAAAAAACAATTTGTTATGATACCGAGCAAAAGTCTCGATTTTTAGGAAGAAAAGTTCGTATTAAAAATGGGGAGGAGGTGTTGGCGCTTTAAATTGAGTTATCTCCCCGTGGCGTGTTCAAAAAATTCCAAGATGTCTACTTTCAACGCGCTGTAAAGAAAAAAAAAAACACAACTCGATCAAATTAAGTGATTTTTTTTTTTTTCGGAAATCTTCAGTTTAAGACGGATACGTACAATATAACCTTTTTTCGATATTTTCATTTTTTGTTTTGTTTTTTGATGTCTTGATTAAACTGTACAAATGCCCTTTTTTCTTTTTCTTGCCCCATCTTTGAATTTTCAAGGAAAGTCACCAAATTTAAATTCTCGTATTAATAAATTTTATTCATTTTGGATATTCATTAATAACAAATATTTTATTTAATATTTTATTAATTTACAAGCGGTGGGATTTTGGCCCCGGGTGTACAATACACTTAAATATGATATTTTAATTTGTCAGAGTTCGCATATATTATCATAGAGTCGTGATTTCAAAATTAAAAAAAAGGATTTAGGTGTCATCAGCTAGAATCGAAACCGAAACTGTAGCATTCAAAGCTGGTGAGGTTACCACTGTACCAACCTGACCAGCATATAAGTCCATTACCATAGCAACTGGCGTCGGTGTTTGAAAATATGGAAACGGACAGACAGACACATCGACAAACAGACAAACCGTCAGGCAGACATGTTAGACAATAGAGAGAGAGAGAGAGAGATAGAGGGGGGATAGTGTGAATTATAGTGTAGACACGTTGACCGGAAGTCAAGATCAGCTGATTGGATTGCGTGTGAGTCATGTGATCAGGTTAGCTGAATCGAGGAGATTTGCTTGGGACTTGGAAGAGAGCGGACGGCTTCGCCGTTGTCTCCTCCCCTTCACTGGGGGGGGTGCGAACGCTGACGTGGTAGAAATAAGACATAGAAGAAAAAACAACACAGACCAAATTCACTTTCCAATCTCCTGCGAACCAACTGGAAAGTGAATAAAATAAACTATAGAACCAATTTCTTGTCTTAGAGTGAAATAAATCTTAGTCCCCAAAAACAGGTATCAAGTCTCCCTCCCAGACGAGAATCTCCAGATGGACCAACGAAATGGCAGAAGGTATGTTCAAATGACATCTCACACACATATTCACACTTAACAGCATATGAACATATGTAATAGAAAGACCACTAGACGAACACACACACAACGACATTAACTCTGGTAAGATAATTAAACACTCAATCCTTTATAAATAGACACGTTTTAATATATAATCTCCATTCCAGTTTCAACCAATATACAACAAACGCTCATTTTATGATACAACGTAACAGACAGACATAAACCGTTTATATATTAGATTATGTATAATGAGTCTATTCATATTTCCTTAGATGATATTGATAACTATCAAATCTATAACATACGTATTTACATTTATTTTTATACGAAACTAATTACTCAATCAATTGATTCTGTTTCTTCTAATAACATTTGTTGATTAGTGCTAAATCTTGCATACCTATAAATTTTATTTTATTACCTATATAAATAATTTTATCAAATTTATTTCTACATTAATTATAATTCTTTTGTTGCATTTAATTAGTTTTTGGTGAGTAAAGGGTAAAATAAATTCGTTGATTGATATAATAATTAAATGAATGGTTTTACGCTACGAAGCAGGTGCTGTCAAGAATTGGGGATGTGTCAAACACACTTCAAAGAATATGGTAAGATAATCATTGGTTATTTATTTGTTATATCTATAATATGAATCTCACCTGTCTGTTTTAATGTATGTATGTATGTATGTATGTATGTATGTATATCTGCCTAAAACTTTCGACAAAGGCGATGAATTTTCATGAGATCGGTATCGTTTTAAAGCTCGACCCTTCCGACGACTAATATCGAAAAATTGGGAAAAAAACATTAATTTCTTCACCCTCAGCTGAGCACTTTTCTAGAGGGAGGGGTCGCTTTTTTCGCCGATATTTTCGAAAGTCATCGCCTCTTTTCGATTGACTAGCCTTAATTTAAACCTACATCAGTTCCGGTTTGGCGATAGGCGCAACAGCAAAAACGTCACTTTTTTTATTCGTGTTCTTTTCCTCCTTCGCGCTACGGGTTCGAACCTGCCTGCCTGCCTGCCTACTACCACTTTTTTCTTCTTGTCCGACACACACCTCCAAACACCCTGGCAACGCCGGGCATCCAGGCTAGTATGACTTATAAGAGAGAGTGTTATTATGGGCATTATAGGACGGTCTGGCGGCGAACCGGATAAACGCATTATACCTAGCCAGTGATGCAATAAAAGTCATGGGTAATCTTTCTTGAAAAAATAATGCGGGAAGCATGTGTCGAATTGTTAGCGGGAAATTTCATCACAACATGCTGACAGGGTTTTTCATGCAGTTTTTGCGTCGGGGAAGCCCGAAAGCAGATATGTCCAGCAATGTAGGGATCAGCATAAATTTCCACGAAACTTATCCGTTCGTCGACCCAATTATTTATTAAGTACGGTAATTAAGTAAGAAGAAATAAATTGTAGTTTATATTTACAAGGAAGAGATGTTAGGTCTCTCCGCTTTTATGAATGAATTTCTCTCCCCAATAAAACCTTTACATCGTCTACGATCTCAGTCGTGTCTCCATGCATAAATGTTATTCGCATTGAGTTAACAGAATACCACAGCCACTGAACGAAATAAACATACAAAGATAAAAATCACCGGCCAAACATGCATGGGAAATTGATATGTGCTTCTTGATTGCTCACCAGAGACAAGTTACAGATGCAGATAAGTATGCGTTTGTTAAACGCACCAGTACGCCATTGGGGAAAAGGCAATGTGCGTCCTGTCGTTTAATGTCTGTGGAACATTTTATTATTTATGAAAAGGGTTACATCCATAAGAAGGTGGAAAATGATAACGAGTCTAATTTCGACGGACAACGACAGAAAAAAAGAAAGAAATCCAGAAGAAAAAAAAATGTTGTAGAAAAAAAAATCCAAGTCTGATACCGATTTATGTGAAAGTCTTATAATAGATTGATGAATATTCCTCAAGTTTTAATTGTTCCAATCCATTGTATCTTGATTTTAATCTTCGTAACGTTAAAAAATAAGAATTTACTTTACTCTCCTCGGGTAGGTAATATATATATATATATATGTATATATATATATATATGTATATATATATGTCATATATATATATATATGTATATATATATATATATATTATACGTTTTATTTTTATTACCGTATCTTTCTGTTAAGTTACATTATTGTTTCAGCCGTTTTTTTTAGCATGACCAAGTAGCTGAAACAATAATGTAACTTAACAGAAAGATACGGTAATAAAAAAATAAAACGCATACTTACTCTACAACGGTATTGAGCACTTTCTTCAGTTTTTATTAATTACCATTTCCACTAAATATATATATATATATATTCAATTTGTCTTTGCATTGAGAATTCCGCTTTCGTAAATAAGCATTGTTGTCTGAAGAGGTCTCTAGTTGCTAAACACTAGAAGACTGAAACGTGCTCATGACTGTGTAGCAACAAATTACTGCTTATGTAAAGACAAATTGAAAATGTAACTTGCTCTACTTCCGTATTGAGCATTCTCGTATTAACTTCGTTAGATTTCATTGGTTACCCTACTTTTGAAAAATAGCAACCTCAAATTATATATATATATATATATATATATATATATATAGAGAGAGAGAGAGAGAGAGAGAGAGAGAGAGAGAGAGGGAGAGAGAGAGAGAGAAAGTGAGAGAGACTTGTTTGTAATATACCGAATTTTACTGGGTTTGTATAATTCAGTAAATTTTCATATACCCATAAATTTTAAGCTAAAGAGAGAGGACTTAAAATATAAGCTACAAAATTATCATATTTCATAATTGAGCATTCATATACTGTATTAACAAAACCAAGACTTCAAAAAAAGAATTGATAGCAACAAAAAGTGTATTTCATTGTTAGTTACAATTGTTTCAAGACTAATTGGACAAATTCTAACATTATGGCGTTTGAAAATGTTGACATAACCAGCCTTTTTTCAGACTTATTGAATAAAAAACACTTTAACAATAGAACATTATGTAAAGATATTTCCCTTAAAGGAAATAAAGCATGCGAAAACATTTATCCCGGACGCATCTTTGTCAGGAGCTTATTTAAATATTTATATATCTCCTAATTTTCGTATCACTATTTTAAACCTGTCATAAGAAGTTACCACAAAAACCTGTAGCCATTTAATATATTTTAATAATACTATTCGTTGATTTCTTAAATTAGATTTCTATATGTTTTTATTTCACATAGTTTATTTTTTAAAATATTTTTAGAATGTTACTTTTATATTTATGATATGGCTAGATCAACTAAGCTAAACAAGTTTCCATCGTAATTGCTGAATCCACGGTATTTGAGGTGTGTCAAATTATTAACAAGGCAGTTTGCTCCGTCAATAAAATGGGTCGTAAAGGTGGTTTGATAAGTTATAAAAAGAGTACTATTACAGAACAGCTGGCAAAAGCTAAAACTACCTTCGAAATATCGAAAATGATAGGAAGATACCATCAAACTGTGAATAACTTTGTCAAGGACCCTACAAAGGTACGTAAGAGAGCAGATAAAGGTAAATCTAGAGTTGTTTCACGCCGCTCTCTACTCCAAATTAAACGTGAAGTTGTTAAGAACCCTGGGCAGACAAGTCGAGAAATCTTTGACTAAGCCGGATTGAAGAATGTCTCAAAAAGTACTCGATGTCGCCTTCTGAAAGAAGTGGCAAATTCTGTTAAGCCTGTAACACAGCCTCCATTAAAGCAACATCACATTAAAAAAAACAATTGAAATGGGCAGAGGACAACATGAAAACAGATTTTTCCAAAGTTTTGTTCACGGATGAAATGCGTGTCACTCTTGATGACCCAGATGGCTGGAGCAAGGGATGGACCCTAGATGGACGACATCTTCATCAGCGTTTAAGGCGCCAACAAGGTGGTGGTGGGATAATGATTTGTGCTGGGATTATCGGAGATACTTTAGTTGGCATATGGAAAGTCCCAGAAGGTGTAAAAATGACGCCAAATGCTTACATAGCTTTTCTGAAGGATCACTTTGAACCATTGCTGAAGAAGCAAAGGTTGACATTCACAAGAACCATTATTTTTATGCACACTAATGCTTCTTTCGCACACAGCAAACAAAAGTAAAAAGTATTTACAACAACTCTGGCCTACGGAAGATGGAATTGCCTGCGAATTCGCCGGATTTGAACCCAACTGAGAATCTTTGGAGCATCATGAAGCGACGCCTCTATGCAAGTGGACGCCAATTTAAGAGCAAAGATACGTTAAGGGATGCTCTCCAAGAGATATCGCGAGGAATAACTGTTGAGGATATCACAAATTTAACTAATTCTGTGGACCAACGTCTTTCATAAAAGTCACAACGTCTTTCTCAAGTCATTCATAAAAAAGGATCGCATATCCCCTACTAATTATGTCAATGTAGAAATTGCTATGTAGGTATTGCGTTCTAAGCATTTTTCCTAGTTCATTTAATGTTTGAAAATTATCTCAATGAATAAGTTATGGGTATACTGGGTTTTTTTTTCACAATCTCGTTAATAACTTGACACACTGAAAGCACCAGGTATTCCAATCTTTGCCATAGTCTCGCTAATACTGCTTTAAATAATTTTATTTCTTGACTGAAGTAACTGATTAGTATTGTAAGCACTTTCTCAAAGTTTTATGTATTTTATTAACTCGTTCCTTACATATTAATAAAAATGCAAACTCGTTAATAATTTGATGCCCAGTGTATATATATATATATATATATATATATATATATATATATATATATATATATATATATATATATATATTGGTAGAGGTTAGATAAATGATGGCACGAGCTAAAACATTAAACCCGGAATTATGTACACAGAGAAGTTCTTATAAATGTAATTTTTCTTTGTTTTCGGCATTCTTTTCTTCTGGTGAATCATCCTACCGAAAAAATACAAGATACATTTACGTAACATTTTTTCTTGATTGATGAAAAATCACCCTAATAAATGAACATTTTTGTGCCGATAAAGATGTAGTTGATTGGATCTGTATTTAATTGTTGATTTATACGGATATGGATTTAATGGATATACTTATTTTAGGAATAACAGACTTTCTGATAACTATATTGCTACATTTAACGCTTTATTCGGTAGTGATTCGCGGTAGTTATGGCCGCAGAATAATGACATGTAGTTGTGCAACGTACTTCTGCTTATACATTTTTTTAACCCTGAGTTAGCCACTTGGGTGTGACAAATATGGTTAGTCTCATGAGGTGTTTATACACCCCAATACAAACATGTTTATTGTCATTTTGGAAAATATACTTATCTTGCCGGTTCAGGATATATCTACAGTCCTCCATTGAACAGTTTGAATCACTTGTATTTTGTTAATACTGATATAACATAATTCAATAAAATAAATCATAAAGTTAAGGAAAATGTAATATATTACATTAGCAAAGCTCATAGATACGAGATTGAAAGTGTAAGAAATTGAAAATAAAATAATAATCCCATCTAAACTTACGATAAAGAAAACATTAAAACATACTAATTCCATATTAAATATTACAGTATAGCTTAATAATACATAATATGCGCTTGTATCTAAAAACGTTCGTTAAAGAAAAATATAAATATTTTCATTAAAGAAAAATATACAAATATATATATATATATATCATTAAATCATACCTACCTCAGTCAGCTGAGATTAACAGACACCCCAGAAGGACAAAGCGATGTCTACATCCAAGGAAAATTGAGATATAACCATATCATACTATGTTCGCTATACCATCACTGAGTCAAGAGAGTACTTGTACGGAGAAAAAGAAATAAGTTACTCGCATAGAATTATGAGCACTTAACCAAAATTGGGGTAAAAAAAAGAGAACCATGGCCTAACGCAGATTAAAAATCTATACGACTGCATTTCTTCTGATAATTGCCGGCCTGCAAGACATAATGCCCTGGAATTAAAAATAAATAGCTATTGAGCTTAAAACCTGAACTTTTACAATAAATAAATAAATGCACACACACACACACACACACACACACACACACACACACACACACATATATATATATATATATATATATATATATATATATATATAATTCAAAGTTAATATTTTCCAGACAAAGAAGTTCAAGGAGGGTAATTCAAAAGTGCTCAAAACTCAAGTAGGGCAAGATATACTTTCTATTTGGTTTTACATAAGCAGTAATATGTTCCTACACATTAGTGAACATGTTTCGGTTAGCTAGTTACATCATATACGAAAGCAAATTTTGCAAACTTTGCTTTCGTATAAATTGTATCGTCTAATAAGGTCTCTAGTTGCTAGTAACTAGCTGACCGAAACATGCTCATGTATGTGTAGCAACATATTACTGCTTATGTAAAAACAAATATATACATATGTATATACTTGTTTATTGTTATATAAACATGCTCACATCCCGCTGCTACAAACAGCCACTTGTTTCAATCAAACAAACATCTGTTGTTTGATTGAAACAAGTGGCTGTTTGTAGCAGCGGGATGTGAGCATGTTTATATAACAATAAACAAGTATTATCAGCTCTTTTTATTGAGCACTATCTAACAACCTCGTTGAATTCACTAGTCCATTACTTTTCAATAAAAAAAACCCGAGCATATATATATATATATATATATATATATATATATATATATATATATATTGTGGGTATTGATATTCATATTAAAAACACTTTTTTCTATTTATTTAAAAGAAAATACAATTTTGTTATATATGGGACGAGGCGTTGCATTTATCTGTAAAAGATCTAGCTAATTTGCATATTCTTTTAAACATTCATTCCTTATTAGTTTTTCGGGGTTTTTTTTTTTCATGGGGTGATTCTTTTTAGTTAACTATTACGTGCAATTATATTCATGCAAATGTTCTACATGATTTATACTTGCGTAAAAAGTTATAGTAAACAAAAACCTTTCTCTATATATATTCATGTATGCGTATATATATTTATTTTTAAGATTTGCTTTACCAAATTCCTCTGTCACTTTCTGGTCGACAGACATGAAACTTAAAATATAGGGTATTCGAACCCATGCGAAATGTTATATTTGTATAAAATAATATATGCATCAAGTGTGCTTAAAAGCCAAATCAACGTGTCTATATGGAACTCACACCCTTGATGTTATATATGTGTTTTACCCGGGGGAAATCAGTGCAAAAACTGAAAATTAAAGAAAGGGAATTTGCCAGGTGAAGGTCGAACGACTGCATTACAGATATGCATACGCAGCGTCATAGCTATTGGTTGATGTTTTCATTTTTTTAGCCTTGCAGCACGATGTCTTTCTTGCTCAGGCAATAACGTAAAAGCAAAGAGTAAATTGTAAACTAAAGGTTTTGGTTTCGATTCTTAGTGGGGGCGCACGAATAATTGTTTTTTTAACTTTTTAGATTATTACTATCTATAAGCTCCAATATAATATAATAATAAATACGAAATCTGCATTAATCTAAATATCATATTTAAGCGTATTTTACGACCGGGCAATGTTGGGTGACCTGCTAGTACATATATATATATATATATATATATATATATATATATATATATATATATATATATGTGTGTGTGTGTGTGTGTGTGTGTGTGTGTGTGTGTGTGTGTGTGTGTGTGTGTATAAATAGTGCATGTATTTCATACAGAAGTATTTTCTGTGTCATATCGTGTTGCGAGTTGTGTGGTAATACGCTTGTTTCAAGTATATGCATATATATATATATATATATATATATATATATATATATATATATATATATATATATATATATATATATATAGCGAAACATGCGCATACTGACAGAAAGTCTCTTCAAGTATCAACCACTGCCAAAAGCACTCCAGGCCCCAGCCGTCTCCGTCACCGTATATGCAGGTCATTTCCCCGATTCCTCAGTCCTCCCCAGGCCACGTTCCCATTGCAAGTTTCCGAGCAAAATCAATTTCTTTCCCTGATTGATGTGATCTGAATGCCGCAAACTCTCATGCCGGTATGGTACGTCCGCGGGGATCGCTACCTCCACGGCCTCATCCTCCTCATCATCTTTACTTTCCCATTGGAGATTGCTGTCACGGGGGACGGGGGCGCGAGAGAGGGGTGGTGGGAAAGGGAGGCATGGGAATGTGAGTCGAGGCAATATGAAAACTGTACGGTTTGAGGCAGGCGAGCGGTTTCATGTTGATCCAGAAGCTGTATGGCGACAGGGGCATGGAGACATCGATCTTTGAAAGAAAAAGGGTCGAAAACAAAATTAAAACAAGGAAAAGGAAACAGATGGACAGAGAGAAAAAGAATGTGATTGGTAGTGTGGGTAGAACGTTGTTTGAAGTCGAGCAAAAACTACCCGGATGCTAATAAAAAAAAAAACTTTTTTATTATTGTGTATCTGGTGGAATTAAATGTATACATGCGAAGACCACGTCTACACTGCGAGTACTCTGGAGAGTAATATGATTTTTTTGTCTAAGCTATTGTGTGAAGACTCCCGTTTTGGAAATAGAACATTCTTAAGAAATTTAATATTATTTTAACGATAAAATTCCATCTTAAATGACTGTAACGAGCATTACATCGTTTAGAGTAAGTGTATCTTCGTAGTCAGTAGTGACTCAGGTTCAAGATTCGAATCATGCGACCGACGCAGCAGCTACACACACACACACACACACACACACACACACACACACATATATATATATATATATATATATATATATATATATATATATATATCCACAGTGTCGCAGGTCACAATAGCTAAGAAAGCCAACAAATTGGAAGTCCAAGACTCGAGTTTCGCCCTCATTTGGGCTCATCAGTTAGACTTCCAGCTTGTTGGCTTTCCTTGCTCTTGTGAGCTGCGACATTGGATGACCACGTCCTTTGTTCCATATAGGGGTAGGTTTATTCCACTGTAGGATGTATGCCGCGGGTTGCTTAGTTCTGTGTAAATTAATAGACACTTGTGTGTGTGGCGTGTTTGCTCGGTTGGTAGAGTGCTCGCCTAGCATGTCAGAGGCTCGGGTTTCAAATCCAGAGTTCGGATGTGTCTAACTGATCAGCCCAAATGAGGGCGAAGCTCGAGTTTTGGACTTTCGGTTTGTTGGCTTTCTAGGCTATTGTGAACTGCGACCTTGTCTAACTGTGGAAATAATTATACATATTCTTTCACATTCTAAATACGTATATCTGTATATATATATATATATATATATATATATATATATATATATATATATATATATATATGAAGCCCATTGTTTGAAAAAGCAATGTTAATTTAAACAAGCGCAAGATATTTTTAAGAAACATTTGTTCATTAAAATCAAATTCTTTCAAATTCAAATTGCAAAAGATTATTCTTCTTAAATATTTCCGTACGTCCGGCGCCTTACACCTTATCGGACTTTTAAACCTCAATCTCAAATTCCATCTGAGGACGTGCTAATCATTAGAATCAGCATGGCACGAAAGCGAATAAAAAAAAAACTCAACCTTAAAAATTCAATCTCAGAATTCATCTGACGACGTGCCAGCATATCATGCCATCAGCATGCCATGAAAGAATAACACACTTCATGAAGAAGATCTGAATTCGAAAGAATTAAATTTTAATGAGCAAATATGATAATTTAAAAATCTTGCAATTGTCTGGTCTTCAAATTTTTAAATTTCAATTATCTATATATATATATATATATATATATATATATATATATATATATATATATATATATATATATATAAGTGAAAGTGTCTGTGTGTCTGTGTATATTTCCCTACGCAATAACTCTGTCAATTTTTAGTCTACAGACTCGAAATTTGATATACATGGTACTAAGATTTGGGAAAATCGATGTGATATTTGATATATATTGGGAAAGTCTTTGAGATAGGTTTTTGGCTAGAAATTTGGCGATTAAGGGGTTAAAGTTCAACGATTTGACCAATTTTGGGTCTAAACACTTGATATTTTAGATATAGGTTCCTTGGATATGGATCTAACTTAATAATTTGATTTGAGCCCAAAACAATAAATTTTAAGGGGGTCATAATAGGGGTCAAATTTAAAACAATTGACCTTTTTTTTTTACATTAGTACACTTATTTGTTTTAAACCCACAAAACATGGTTTCATGGTAAACAACTGATGATTCTTTAAAAAAAAAAAACATTGAATAAATTACATGTGAGGGATTACATTCTTGGAGGGGGGAACTAATATCGTAATTTACCAGCAAAATAGCTTTCCAACGAAATATTTGGAATTAAAAATTAGTTTTTATATAGTTTTTAAGATTGAAAACTTTTACCACTATACACACGCGCGAGAGAGAGAGAGAGAGAACGCGCGCGCGCACACGCACACACACATACACACGCGCACACACACACACACACACATATGTATATAAGTCAAGAAAACAGTTCTTGCGGGATTGTTAATTTTTATTTCAAATGATGTATTTTCAAATAAGTTTTAGTTAAAATACCTTTACTTTATATATTATTTTAAAGAGTGTTTTTCAATCGTTTCAATTTCAATCGTTTTAAAACAATTATGTCATCTTTTAGGAACGTTGAATACACGATGAAAAAAAACAAATTCTCACAATTTTCTTATCTCAATTCAAGCTAGGCCGAAAAGCTGCTGAAACATCTCACGATATCAACGAAGTATTTGGCCCAGGAACCATTACTTAAACCCACAGTACAATGGTGGTCTAAAAAATTTTGTCGCGGCAACAAGAGCGTAGTGGTCGGTTATCGGATGTTGAAAACGATCAATTAAAAGCCTTAGCCGAGGCCAATCAATGCACAACTGTTTGAGAAATTGCTTCTTTATTCTAATAAATCGATAATCATCGATGATTTTCAACCGCTTGAGAGAGATTGAAAAGACAAAAATGATAAATAAGTGGGTGCCTCAGTAATTGAACGACAACCAAAAGAAAGGCTGTTATTAAGTGTCATCTCTTTTTTTATGCAACAAGAACGACCCATTTCTCAATCGGGTTGTGTCTTGCGATGAAAAGTGGGTTCTTTACAAGAGCCGGTGATGCTCATCACAGTGGTTAGACGCTGACAAAGCTCCACGACACTTCCCGAGGCCAGAGTTGCATCAAAGAAGGCCATATTAGCTTTTTGCTGGTCTGCAACTTACCTCAGCAGCTTTTAAAATGCAAGCGAAACCATTTCGGCAAAAAATACTGTCAACAAATGGATGAAATATATCAGAAACTTGGACAACAACATTCAGCATTAATCAACAGAAAAAGGCAAAATTCCTCATGACGACAATGCCCGACCACACGTTGCTAAACCGACCCTGCAGAAGTTGAACGACTTGGGCTACGAAACTCTGCCTCATCCGCCATACTCTCCAGACCTCACACCTACGGCTAATTAATTTTCAAGCACCTCGACAACTTTCTGCATGCTTCAAAAACCTAAGAGATATCATAAACGTTTCCAGCGACTTCATTCATTTTTTATTTTATTGAAAAATTATTTCTCACTATATTTTTTCTATACTATTTTTGTTAAATATTTTTTATATATATCCTTTCTTTTTTCTATCCATCTCTATTCTTTGCTATCTATTCAGCCTCTATAGTTTTATCGTTTAGGGTATTTGTTATGTATTTGTTTATTTATTAATTATTTTTATAATTATGACTATCGCTTTTTGTTATTATTATAAGTATAGTAGTAGTAGTAGTAGTAGTAGTAGTAGTAGTAGTAGTAGTAGTAGCATTTCATCTTTTTTTCCATTATCCTAAGGTGAGATTTATTTAGTGTATACAGACGTTTGCTATTTCACTTCTGCAATTTAATAAATTTTTGCACTCTTTAAAATTTAAGATAGTTAATTTCTCATTTAAACATAGTATGTGTTGGTCGTCTAGGTTTCTGCTTCCGTTGGCTTGCTGTACTATTTTCCACTCTACTATCGGTGATAATCCATTTTCTATGACCTCCTAGTAGTGGTTTTATTTAACGTTTTGCATATTTAAATGTACTTTTGTGGTCGTAATATCTGCTTTTAAAATCCAGGGAGATCATTCTTACGTAATATTTTCGGTTATTCTTATTTTCTCTGGTCGAGAGTGCGGAGGTATCGAAAGCTTTTAGAATGCCAACGAATCGGTATAATAGAACAGGTAATTTTAGAGTGGCTACTTAAAATATAGTACTAAGTGTTTCTGTTTTAATCCCCTTGGAAACTTTAAGTTTTAAAGAAATTATAGGATCAGGGATCCTATAATTTCTATGTATGGGCGTGATTAGTGTGCCGGGGTTGTTGTCGACACATGTGGGGAAGAAGGATCGGATAATCGATAAGACGATAAGTCGTCAAGAGAAAATTGATTGGATAGTTGGCACTAGAGGTCAAATATAGGCATCGGATGTTAATGGCGAGAAATAGCTATAATATCCGGCCGACTATAGTTATGAGCGATTTAATGCTCATTTAAAAAAATACCATTAGAAGGCCCGAGAGGTGCCGGCGTGGAAATAATAGTGCTAAGTCAAGGATTGACCAAAATGGTAAAAATGTGGATAAAATCTGACATTCTCTTTTACCCGTAGAGAGTGCCAAAAACATCCTGGGATTGTTACTTTTAAAGGAAGGAAGGAATGTTAAAAATGGGTCTACATAGACAGACTGACAGTTGTTACCAGTGCAATATATAGAAATGAGAATCGGGGTGATTGTTTTAGATTAGAAATTTTATAGTTCAAATGGGTTTGTAGTGAACGTGAATCTAGGTTGCTGTGTTTATCTAATGTTTCACAACAAAATAGATGGTTCGAATAGTGCAGAAGCACACGTTGACATGGAATCATGTTTTATTGCAACGTCAAAGTCAGTTTCACAGCACAATTTTCACTTATGGATGTTGGCTACTTTCATGTGGTCCCTCCTGTAAGTATTTGATTGGAATGTAATATTGAGAGTGTAGCGCCTACAAAGAGCGACAAAGCCGATGAAAAGAGTAAAAGACTAGAGTTACAGGAAGATATGTATATATGTGAAGATGGCAGTGTTGAACTGCATACTAATGATATATTAGACATAAAAAGCTTTAATAAGATCTGTGGATGAAATGTAGATATCCACATACTCTCCAACCCAATTCTCAATAAAAGTGGAAGCACGGATAGCCTCAAGGCTCCGCTTTTGCTTGCCACAAAGGACTACGTCAATCAGGCTTGAAAGATAGATAGATAGATAGATAGATAGATAGATAGATAGATAGATAGATAGATAAAAAGAGAGAGAGAGAGAGCTCAAACTTTGTTGCATACTTACTATGTGTGAATGTAACGTGATTATTACAAGATAAAGAGTTTGATTTTGGGTGGCAAAGAAAGCAGATCGGAAAGCCGGTTTCTGGATTTTAGATGTTATATAGTTGGCCGAGTAGAAGAGAAATTATATTTCTGTGAATTTATCTATCTATCTATCTATCTATCTAAGTGGCGAAGTAAACAAGAGATGTGAAGCTGTTTTGATAAGGTTCTCAAAACATGTCAGACCTTGTACAACTGCTAACTGGTCAAGTTTGCACCGGAAGGTCTGAACAGGTAACCGGAAGTTGACGTGTCGTTTGTCACGTGTTCCAGTTTGCTGGAGATAGTGTTGAGTTGGATTCCAGACGTTAAACAGAGCGGATAGGTTAGATGGGTCTCTCTGCCCCCTGAGAATGAGGTGACGTGTCTCAAAATGGAGACTAGAGAACCCCAGAGGTCAGATACTCACTTTCCATTCTTCTGCCTAAAGTCACGTGGGAAGTGAAAAAAAACTTTATATAAAACAATTATCGTCTTGGATTGTTTGAAACGTTTTTGTTCAACAGATTCTAGCTTCATCAAAACTCCAGATGAAATTCTCAGGTAAACCAAAAGACAGAAGGCCAACGACGCAGTTTTAAAAGTATGTCGTAAATATATGACTGATTCACACGCACACGCATCAACACTAATACTGATCACGGGCCGTAAAGTAAACTGATAAGACAACGTAAGTTTCAGATAGTGAAGTAAAACAGACATTTAGTGGCGCGTATATACATTCAAACACCACGATTCAAACAAGTATATACATTCAAACACCACGATTCAAATAAGTATATACATCCAAACACCACGATTCAAATAAGTATATACATTCAAACACCACGATTCAAACAAGTATATACATCCAAACACCACGATTCAAACAAGTACATACATCCAAACACCACGATTCAAACAAATATATACATCCAAACACCACGATTCAAACAGGTATATATATATTCAAACACCACGATTCAAACAAGTATATACATCCAAACACCACGATTAAAACAAGTACATACATCCAAACACCACGATTCAAACAAGTATATACATTCAAACACCACGATTCAAACAAGTATATACACATCGCAAACGCAAATAGGTCACAAAGACACGTATAAGAACATGTACTTTTTAAATAGTAAAATATATACATCGGTTATATAAACACCGTTCCCCAATCCGAGTTACGTTTATTCTGGTGCCGGTCAAATAAGGTTACATAGTATACGTTAATCTGGGTGACATTCGAATAAGGCAACAATTGATTTGGTGCCGTTCAGCACGTATATATATAACATAGAGAGATGGCTCGAATAGTGCAGTACAGACGATGACATGGGATGTGTTATATTGCAACGTCACAGAATCGTTCGTGGAACGCGAATATTACGAGATCGGGGAGTTTGTTTTTTGGTAGACAGCAGATCGGAAAGCATCTTTGGATCTCAGAGAAGATTGCCGAAGCGATTTCTGATAGAGGTGGCGAAGAGAGCCGTGTAGAGATTGGGATTATAGTAAAATAAAGAGTCCCTCCTCCCTTAAGATTGCGAATTGGCGACACAGGTTGTACGTGATAAAATCAATGACTGAATAAAAACTCATTTGTCCGGAAAAACATAGAGACTTGCGTCTATCATTTGTGTTGAGAAAGGTTTGTTTCCAGAGCTGACGAGCAGAAAACAGACGCAGGCGATCATGGAACGGATACGCAAACGAAATAAAACGGTACGTTCGATTTTATCGTAAAAACATTGCTTTCGGTTCAAGTACCGTAGACATCTATCTCATGTAAGAACATTTTTATAGATGTCCGATTGTCGATGTGCCGTAAAGGTGAACATGGAAGAAATTAAGTAAAAAGATACAATTCCCTTTATGAAGCGAGCTAAATAACAAACTACCAATTAATGAACAATAGAGGAAAAGTAAAGAATTTATTAACGAAACGTGTCACATAATTGGCTGGCACGTGGCGAGCACGGTTGTGTTATGTAAGATATTTTAACGAGTTATTTTATTACATATTTTTTACAAAGGAGTTACCACTTATCACGGCTCGGAGGCCACTCGAGGATAAAGGTTAATGAGTGTATAGTAGTCAATGGGAAAACGTCGCAGTAATCGTTAGTAGTGGGAATTTGGTAAATTGGATTACTCAAAGGGATGGCGCATCAAGAATTTGTTCACGTTGGACTTGAAGACGACCATATTGTAGTCAGTCGGCAAGCAGGAAAACGGAAGACAATTCCACATGCGTGCAGTTCTAAGAAAGAAGCTTTGTTTATGGAATCTACGTTTAGGTTTAGGCACAGATAAAAAGTGGGGGAAATTATTGATAGTGGTTTCAGATAGATGAGTGTATTTCGTGAAAGTCAGTCCAGGGGCAGGGACCATAGATTGAAACTCAGACTAGCACTTGCCATGAAAATATCGATAATGCAGTGACAGGCTGGCAACATCTCTTCTGTGGGAAAGAGGTTGCAGGGAAGATAAAAGAGCTTCTCTCACTAGGTTACGACGTCTATTTTGAACTTAGTCAAGGTAGGATAAGCTCTATGTATATGTAGGAACACAACGAAATACTATAATATATTACATGACGAGTTTAACTCCTGTCGAATCTCTTTACAGATGGAGAAGGTATTAACCCACAATTTCCCCATACCTAAGAGTAAAATGGCGCCCGTGTTCACTTTGTAGCATAAAAGGTGCCTTTTTACGTGAGAGCTTGCGTTAAGAAATTAAATAGCGAAAAAGGGCTTGTATACCGCAAAAAACACCATATACGACATAACCGCCTTTTGTTTCACTGTAAACCGATTTGTCGTGACGCATACGTAAACAGACATAACAATTATTGAACAATAGAGGAAAAGTAAACAATTTATTAACGAAACGTGTCACGTAATTGACTGGCACGTGACGAGCACATTTGTGTTATGTAAGAGATTTTAACGAGTTATAAACATTATACACTCATGAGCAAAAAGAAAATGGGGCAAGCGTGAAAGAAGGAAGAAATCGATTTTTCAATATTTTTCCATGAATTTTTGTTAATTTTAACTGAAAATTTCTATTTTGCAGATCATTATTATTATAGCATGTAATAATAAATGGAAAAATTAATCCTAAAATGGTAAGACCGCATCTTGGCGAGGATATAAAAAAACCGAATTGCAGGATTAAGGCAGACCAAAATAATTTATAAGCAGATTTTTTATATTTTAAGAAAAGAAAATCTGAAAACATCTCTTTCTGTAGTAAAGCGAATTAATCAAAGGTTCGAAGTCGAATGCTTGGTAAAAGAGCGTCCACTTTGAAGGGCGGCCACAGGCTTAAATATCCCAGAACATTGTTTTTCAACATGATAATGCCCCTGCACACACTGTTAAAGTCACAAGAAAATGGTTTTCTGATAATTCAATTAATTTGATATTTTGGCCTGGTCAAAGTCCCGATTTAAACCCAACCGAGAATATTTGGTCCATAATATCTCGTGCATTGGCTAGAAGAACTTTTTCAAACAATGACAAACTATGGGAAGTTGTGCAAAGCGAATGGAATAGCATCTCCTCTTCGCAGTGTTCCACTTTTGTTGAGAACATATCTAAAATGATTGATCTTTTAAAGAAATCAAAAGGGAATGCTATTCCATCCTAAGCATTTATTAAAGTAAATGTTTTGTTCTGTGTTATTAGTCTTGTTTAAGTTTCCTTGTTCAATTGTTCATTGTTTACCATAGCTTTTGGTGCAATAAAATTTATAAAATTTGTTTGGCCCATTTTTCTTTTTTTTTTTTTTTTTGCTCTCGAGTGTATGTAGAAATATAACAAATACAAGAAAACAGCACGACTAATCTACTGCTACAACTAAACTACAAGTACTTCATTACTAAGCGTTTTACTACAACTACTACTAAAACTACTACACACTTTAACTAGTACTACTGATTATTACTATTAATACTATTACTGCACTACAGCATTAAGCTAATATTACAACTGGATTGTATCTACCTCACCACTAAGCTAGTACTAAAAATAAATTGCTAATAAGCTTCTATCTTTACATCACCAACGCTCTGATCCCCATCTGGCATCAATTGAAATGGATGGCTCTCGTCTTGGGGAGGTTCCATGTTTTGACAAGCTTCTGGGCTTGACCTTTATTCCTGATCTGAAATGGAACACGTACATACAAATCTGTTGCCAAGGTCGCTGGACAAATGGTGGGATGCTTCTACCGCTCCAGTAGATATCTCACTGCTGATGCAATTCTCTATCGATATAAAAGCCAAGTACGTCTAAGGATGGAATACTGTTGCAACATTAGGACAGGAGCTGCTAGAAGCAGCTTATCATGCCTTGACAGTTCAAAATAGACTTCATAGCCTAGTGGGAGATGCTCTTTTCTCTTCCCTGCAACCTCTTTCCCACAGAAGAGATTTTGCGAGCCTGTCTTTGTTTTATCGTTATTTCCATAGCAAGTGCTCGACTGAGCTTCAATCTGTAGTTCTCCCTCGCCAAACATTCATGAAAAACACCTGTCTACCTGAAACTACTGTCAATAATTTCCCCCACTCTTTATCTGTGCCTAAATCAAAACGTAGATTCCATGAACAATGTTTCTC
This sequence comes from Euprymna scolopes, assembly GCF_053919585.1. Taxonomy (NCBI): domain Eukaryota; kingdom Metazoa; phylum Mollusca; class Cephalopoda; order Sepiida; family Sepiolidae; genus Euprymna; species Euprymna scolopes. Next base: position 11,286,662 of record NC_136512.1, read on the forward strand.
TCTTAGAAATGCACGCCTGTGGAACTCTCTTCTATGTCTGCTTCCCAGCTGACTACAATTGTATTGGCTTCAAGTCAAATATGAACAAATTCCTGACGAACGCCCCCCCTCCCTGAAGTAATCCAATTTACGAAATCTTCAATGACTACAATATTATCCCATTGACTACTGTACACTCTATAATCCTTATCCTCGAGTGGCCTCCGGGCCTTGATAAATGGTAACTCTTGTGTAAAAAAAAGCTATTACTGTATTACTAAACTAATACTTCCACAAAACTACTACTACAACCCCGGCACTTCTAAGCTAGTATTACGAGGGGCGTTTAAAATGTAATTTTCCCGTTTCTCATTCCGCCCGAATTGATCGGGGAGGGGGCTGCAATTGTATTGTTTAGATTACTGGACATGCATTCATGATTTAAACATTTCATCTCTTTATTGCAGCAATTAACTGCGTGAGACTCTAAGAAAGCAATACATGTCATAAACGTGCGTCAGAAGCAGAGAAGAGTTATTGAGTCCCCAGCAAAGTTCATAAATAATGGTAATGACTATGTATAAAATTAAATTCTGAAGCGCAAAAATTCGCTAGCTTTAATGGTACACCTCCCACCTTCGTAGTCCTACAACGTTTTGAGTTTTAAAATAATAGCAGGCGTTACTTTTGGAACGACTCTTGTATAATAACGCGCGTTATGGGCGCCCATGCACAGCCATCGTACAATGCTGGCAAAAGGGCATTGAAAAAGGTGACAACTACCCAGAAAAGTAAATTCCGAACCAAAAAAGATCCCTCGTTTTCATCGTTCCTCTCCCGTCTTTATAGCTCTTCAACTTTTTTGGTTAAAATAAATAGTAGGCGTTACTTTTATAACGAGTCTCATATAATCTTACTATTAGGTTGATGCTAAAATAATGTCGTTCAACTATATATATTTGGATGAAAAAAACATTATTTTTGCACCACCTAATATATTTTTTTACTACACTGGGCGACCATAGGATGGAACGATAAAGTTGTCGCTCTAAAGAAAACAGCACTATATCTTTATTTAAACACGTTTACAACACTATATCCGAATTTAAACACTTTTATTGAAAATATTCAATTATGTGGTAGAGCTGACATTTTTTCAAAGTAGCCGCCTTCAGCCTCAATCACCGCCTTGATACCCGTCCGGAATTAGAAGCATGCTTTTCCACAAGCGCCGGCGGGAGCTCGGCAAATAGTTGGCGAATAGTGGCGATCAGGCTGGCTTTAATATTGTGGGAGGTCTGAATGATGGTGATGTTCTCCACGTATGACCAAAAGAAGTAGAGTGGGTTTTGGTCGAAGGAGGAAGGGCCAATGAGAGAAGGGTAAAAGTCGTAGCACTCATTCTGAAGCTAAACCTGGATCTCTTTGGACTTGTGGGCTGGTGCCAAGTCTTGCTGACACACCTAGGGTCTACCAGCGACCACCTGATTACACTAGAGCATCACCACAATTTTCATCACATCAAGGTACACTTTGGTGTTAACTTTCAAACCGACTTCGAAGATGTGAGGTGGCATGATACGACCCTCACTTGAAACCACACCAACGACCATAACCGTGGCCGGAAACTTTGTTTTCATCACCTTGGGCACAATCCTGTCATTCGCAGCAATCCAGCTATGCATTTTTATGGGGCTGGCAAAGATTCCGTTGTCATAACTTAGATCGGTAGAGAAAATAATTTGTACATCTTCGGTGCATCTTCGATCTCGCTCTTTGAAAATTGTGTCACTTTCAGACATGATAGACGGCTCCTATCGTTCCTGGGATTTGTACACAACTGGCCAACTACAGGGTGGTCAAAAAGTCAGGTAACATGTTAAAGGTAGAAAAAAAATCCATTATAATCTCTATTCGTTTAATATTATTTGTTTAAATATTTGAGTGTAATATATAAACTACCCCTCCTGATTTCTGGCTTTGGGGCTATGTAAAGGATAGCGTTTATGGCAAGAAGCCTAATACAATAGCGTCTTTAAAGTTATTTATTGAAGAGGAGATTGCGCGGATATCAGCTGACATGATTACACGTGTTACACAATCAGTGGTTAATCGCTTCCAGCGATTGATAGAGAGAAATGGACGACAATTAACAAAATAAACATATTTCATGTTTGTTTCATTTTATATTTCAATGTATGGTACTTAAATATACGTGTATTGCTAATATCGTTTTTCTTTAAAATGTTACCTGACTTTTTGACCACCCTGTAGTTGATTATCTGCAAGACCTAAAGAAAAAACGGTTTTCATCAAACGGAAAAGGAATCATGACGTCTTTTCTAGTTCGACAAATTTTATCATTCCACCTTGTAAAATACTCCTACTCTTATATATGTGTTTGAATGTTTTATTTGTATTTACAGACAAGCAGGAACCTGTTCACAGCAATAAGTGTTTATGCACGTCTCGATAAGTGAAAGTATTTATAACAAAGATATTGCTCGGCGATTTTCAATCAAAACTTCCGATTTATATATCCTGCTCACATTTCATAAACTGTATCGAAGAAGCATAACATTTATTGGCTTGGCCAATGTTAACCTTATTCACATAATCTATAAAATATTAGGCTGGAGGCATTTCCCCTTTGGCTATTTAAAGTTATGCGCAGCAGACCCGGTATGATACAAAGGTGTCTTTCTGAAGTCGTACTATAAAAAGAATCAGTGTGTGAATATTTGCAGAGAGAGAGAAAGAACGAAGAAGAGGAGGACTGGTATATTGATCGAGGCAAAATAGATTTGCGTATATTTCTAAAAATCTAACAGACATACTATATATATATAAAGGCTTCCTTCAGTCTTTGCAGACAATGGATACCCACTGTAAGGGTGCCTGCGCGTGAAATTTGTGTGGCAAGAGTTGCGCAATCCAACCACGCCTCTCCTGAGTCAACATTGTTGCATACCAGTGGCAAGTTGAGGTACAAGACGACTGGAAACAATGCCGAGATAAGCGGAGAGCACATACAGCGCCTAGAATTCCCAAATGGTCACCCATCTGGTATAAGCCAGGCTCAACGTTGCTTAACTTCACTTCGGTGATCTGACGAGAACCGGTGTGTCAACGTGATTATGCCGTATATATATATATATATATATATATATATATATATATATATATATATATATATATATATATATATATATATAAAGCTGAACGTCAGTGTGTGTGTCTGGTCACAAAAATGCTCCTATATGGTTGTCTATTATAGAAAACTGATCACATATAATGATAGAAGATATATCGAGACACGGGAATGGGTATGTTTGATCTGGCATAATGATGATTCATTAAAATTGTGGGGTCTGCGTACGCGCCTGGTCCACAAAGTATGGAAATAAAAAAAATTAAGAATTATAAAAAAAATGTTTACAAGTGTTTTTGATATAGATGTATATAAGAATACTTTGATAAGTGTGTTTTAACTTAAATAGGGATGGTATAATAAAATTGTGGGATCTGCGTTCGCGCCTGGCCTCCATAGAATGGAAACAGGCACAAACTTTAATAAAGACTTTTCATATCTATCTGCGAAATAACTTTGATAATTATGTTTCAGTTTGAAGAAATATGGTATAATAAAATTATGGGGTGTTCGTTTGCGCCTGACCTCCATAGAATGGAAATATGTCACAAAGTTTAACAAGGTTCTTTAATATAGATCCACAGAATATTGTGATAAGTGTTTCAGTGTGAACAGGTATGGTATAATAAATCATGGAGTTTATCTATTTTATTTTGACTTTTATCATATTTTGCTTTGGTTTTGATACCCCCAAATTCGAAGCTATCTCTTTACAGCCCTTCCTTGTCATAACCTATCATACTTTCATAAATCAGTAGGCTATTTTTGAACCCAGTCAACGACGGGTACTTTTGCTAGTATATATATATATATATATACATATATATACATATATATATATATATAGAGAGAGAGAGAGAGAGAGAGAGAGAGGAGAGAGACAGACAGACAGATAGATAGAAAGATATATATATATATATATATATATATATATATATATATATATATATATATATAATTACTTGCTATGATAATTATTCAATACTTCAGTATCTACATACACTAGCGTTTCATCCTTTCGGGGATCATTAGTGCAGTGTGTCACGATTAACACCAGTCGATAGATTCGAACCCGGCAACAGAAGCCATCTCTAGCTCCATTAGAAAGGACCTAATGCATTCGGCCTCATTAACCGCGAGAAATGCTGTTGAAATTGAAACATCTATTTTTAAATGATTTAACGTCTGTCAGAGTGATCTACTCATTATATGATGATCTGCGCATAAGAGCTAAATTGACCAACTTTATTTCAACTGATAGTGCACAATGGAAAGTAGTCTATCTACATCATATATAACAGTTAATTTATTTTCCCTCTACAAAATAACTCAAAATATAACCATTAAAAACTAAATCCCTAGCAGCAAAAGTGAGTACACCCCTTACGAAAAGTTGACAATATGAAAATACAACATGTCAAGTCTCAATATTTTGTGTGGCCACCATCATTATCCAAAACTGCCTTTACTCTCCTGGGCATGCAGTTTACCAGAGCTTCACATGTAACCATGGAATGCTCTTCCACTCTTCAATTACAGCGTCGTAGAGTTGGCAGGTATTTGAGACTTTGCCCACCTCCACTTTCTGCTTGAGGATGCCCCAAAGATGTTCTATTGGATTCAAGTCTAGAGAAATGCTTGGGCAGTCCATCACCTTTAACCTCAGCCTCTTCAGTAAAGCAGTGGTTGTCTTGGATGTGTGTTTTGTGTTTTCGGTCATTGTTATGCTGGAACACTGCTTTCTCTCTCTCCCTCTCTCTCTCTCTCTCTCTCTCTCTCTCTCTCTATATATATATATATATATATATGTATATATGTGTGTGAATACTTATATATATGTACGTGTGTATGCATATATATATATATATATATATATATATATATGTAAAAGAGATTTAGAAGGCTGTCACAATGCGAGGAATGAATTATAGTCGCTGTTGGTAAGAGGAGACGAGAACAAGTGGCGATTTACAAATCAATAAGTACATATATATATATATATATATATATATATACATACATATATTTATATATATATATATATATATATTTATTCAGTTGTATGGTAAAATGTCTTACTTGTAATGCTTGTGATTCATGCGACGTATTCCATTATTAATTTCGGAAAAAGTATATATATATATGTATGTATGTGCGTATACATATATATGTGTGTGTGTGTGTACATATATATTTTATTAAGTACTTACCAAATTTATAGAAACCCCTTCTTTATAAAATATTTCTTCGTGTTTCTAACTTAAAATAGCTAATTTGCATATGCATTTAAACATTCATTTCAATTAGTTCCCTATTAGTTCTTTTCAATTTTCTCATGGGATGATCATCTTTCGTTAACTATTACGTGTAATTATATTCATGCAGACATTCTACATGATTTATACTTACGTGATATTTGCGTAAAAAGGTTATAGTAAACACAAACCTCTTTCTATATATATGTTATGTATGCGTATATATATTTGTTTAAAACGTTTTGCCTACCAAACTCTATGGTCAGTTTCTGGTCTACAGATATGAAACTTAATAAATATGATATTCGAACCCATGCGAAACTATATTTAGGTTTTAGCCGGGAAAAAGCTGTGCAAAGTTTGAAAATTAAAAAAAAATGGAATTTGCCAGGTGAAAGTATAACGACGGCATTACGAATATGCATGCGTAACGTAATAGCTATTGGTTCATGGCTTAATTTTTTGTTTTCATAGCTTAGTCGTTAACGGCGGAGGAAAAAGTAAATCGTAAGCTTAACATTTTGGTTTCAATTCCCGGTGGTGGCGTACGAGTCATTTAATAAATACGAAATCAGCATTAATTAAAATATCATATTTAAGCGTATTTTACGACCGGGCAAGGCCGGGAGACTAGCAACTACACACACACACACACACACACACATACATATATATATATATATATATATATATATATATATATATATATATATATATATATATATATGTTTTTATTTTTTATTTGTTTTGTTAGCGATACTTTTGGAATGAATTCAATTATTCATACGAAATTGCATTTTTACTTAAATGCGAGTTGGGAATAATTTTCCCTTTGACCAATTTGGTACCTCCTAAAATTGGGAGCGGCATATATATTATTTTTAAAATGTAATTATCCACTGACACGTGTTTCGTCGTCTACGACTCATCAGAGTAGCTGAATCTAGCGAGACTCGAAATCGGGAGCCCATGATAAGAAAATAATATATATGTGTATGTGTATATATATATTGTAGTCAGGCCAGGCTATATGCTACTGGTACCATGTTACCCAGTACTACCTGATTCATGGTCGGGTGACCGGCGACTAAACTGGTTCCCCCACCAGACTTGTTTGGTGAGGAGGGTGGCTAGTCTCCCTGAAGGATTAAAAACAAGACCTTCCAAAGGGCGAATGAACCTTTTTTCGGGGTCAACGGCCAACTAGCACCGTGTGTGTTTGTGTGTGTGTATGTATGTGTGTGCTGGGGTGGAGAGGGCTCCCGTAGGCCGTGGTGAAGGCAACCTTTCTAGGAGAAACAAATCTCCGGTTTAAAAAAACATAAAGCAGGAGACCAGTACCCGCATTAAGCTGGTCTGCAGTTCAACTTGTTTCTGGCTATCTTGCTCTTGCTTGTTGCCGGACCTCAACATCTTGAACCGACACAGAGATTTAGTCGTCGCACAAAACTAAATCTCTGTAACATCATCATTGTATAGATACTTCCTCAGGCATTTGTTTATAAAAAATAGTCCTATAGCAATGGAAAAGTTGTGACGCGTGTAGGCTTGAAATGCTGGAAGCATGTAATAATTGATCTGCCATCATTATATGTATCCGTGTGTGTATGTACGTATATGCGTACGTATGTTTATATATGTATATGTGTATGTATATATATCTATGTGTATATGCATGTATATATGTATATATATATTTATGAGTGTTTATATGTATTTATATGTTTGTGTGTATGTATGTATATGTATGTGTATATATGAATATGTGTATGCTTGTGTATAAATACATAGATATGTATGTATATGTAGTTGAATGTATGTGTATATATATATATGTACATATATGTGTACGTATTTATATGTGTATATGTATGTATATGTGTGTTTGTATTTATATGTGTCTGTATATATGCGTATGTATTTGTGTATGTACGCATGTGTGTGTATATATGTATTATGTATTGTGTATTATGTATATATGTGTGTATGTTTATGGATAGATGTGTGTGTATGCGTGTACGTATGTATATGTATGTATAGCAATGACTGTCTTCAGTGTCATGTCTGCTTGAGTGTGTGAATTCGCCAGTACCGCTAAAAAAAAGTAATGTTAGGGCTCATGGACTTTAAATGTCTGAGGGAATGGCACTAGTCTGACAAGACGTTGCAAATATATATATGTGTGTGTGTGTGTGTGTGTGTGTGTTTGTGTGTGTGTATGTCTGTATTAAGAGTAAAATAACAGGATAGATAGATAGATAGATAGATAGATAGATAGATAGATAGATAGATAGATAGATATATGAGATTTGTGGAGTAAACCCTCAGCAAAGTGCTCGATTATAAAGAAAGATAAATAAAAGACAGTGTTTATTTATATATTAATTACAGAAGATCAGAAAACCACGGGTACCGCCAATTTAAAACCACATGAACAAATTTTGTCAAATTTTATATTTCATTTCGTTAGGACAAACATTTTTTGTCAATTGGATTTATATTTGTTAAGCAAGTTTGTATATATTTATAAAGTAAACTCAAAAATACAATTATTAAAGTAACATAAATATTTATTTTTAATTTAAAATTAATATCCCGTTCCACAGCAGACATCCTAACTGTGATCTCTGAACGTATATACCATTCACTGGACAAAGCGGGGGAGGGCAGAGCGGTAGCTCTAGATATATCTAAGGCTTTTGGCAGGGTATGGCATGAGGGTCTCCTCAGTAAAATCAGATCATACGGTATCACTGGTAGAATACTTAACATAATTAAATCCTTCTTAGATAAGAGAAAAATCCAGGTTGTCCTCGACGGTCGCACATCTAAACAATATGATATAAATGCGGGGGTGCCCCAGGGTTCTATCCTTGGACCTCTATTGTTCCTGATATTCATAAATGACCTCCCCGACAACATTGCCTCTGAGATGGGTATATATGCTGATGACACTACACTCTATGGCAGGCACGACAGGAAGACGAATGAACACATTTCTAAAGAAATGGCAGAAACACTAGAGGAAGACCTCCAATCTGTAGTGGAATGGGGACAAAAGTGGTTGGTCGCGTTCAATGCTGCCAAGACTAAACTAGTTTCATTCAATAATTACAAGAAACCCTCTCTACCACCCATAGCAATGGCCAACGACTCTTTATCTGAGAGTCCATCTTTCAAACTCCTTGGCCTAACGTTCACAGGAAAAATGAGTTGGAACAATTACATTGAAGGCATTGCCAGGGCCGCTGCTAGAAAGGTGGGCTCTCTCTCTACCGTGCTAGAAAACTACTAACACCCGAAAGTATCCTGTACCTCTATAAGGCCACCATTCGCCCATGTATGGAGTATTGCTGCCACATCTGGGCTGGTGCATCTGCTACTAGTCTCTCGCTCCTTGACAAGGTTCAAAAGAGAGTCGCAAACCTGATAGGCCCTGAACTGGCATCTAAGCTTCAGCCTCTGTCCCATCGACGAAATGTTGCCTCCCTCTGCCTTTTCTACAAGTATTTTAGTGGTGAATGCTCTGACGAACTGCAGACACTTGTGCCCCCACGACGTGAGCACCCTCGACAAACCCGACAGGCTGCTAAATCCCACCCCCACACTGTAGAGATCCCTAGATGTAAAAGATCTTTTTACTCCAATAGTTTCTTCTCCAGAACCGCTAGACTCTGGAATTCCATTCCAGGTCCCTGCTTCCCCAACAGTACTGACGTGCAGAAGTTCAAGTGTAACGTGAACCGACATCTTGCTGCCCAAATCCCTACATAGTACCCCAGTAGTTGTTGCCTCTGACAGTAGCCCCCTACACCAAAGTGGCAATTTGCCTTCTTTGGGGTGAAAATGTAATAAAAAAAAAAAATATCAAAATGTTATTTTTTAGCTGAAGAAATATATGTTTAGATAAAAATTCATATTTGTTTAGTTTAAATTAAATTTTTAAATTAAAAGAAAAGTTATATTTTTAAAGTTAAATAAATAATTTTAGAGTAAATTTTAAATTTTCTTCTATATGCTTTAATATAATTGTTATTGTCTTTACCAAGTTGCTCCCCCTTTAAACATAAATTCAACAATCACTCCATTTTTACGATTAAACAATCGGGACGCCAGAACAGATCAACAAATCAAATATATCTCTGTTGCGGGGAGGATGTCTAACTGATTAATATTATCTGTATTTTTATATTTTAAGTCTTAATTCTCCATTTGTTAATTTAAAGTAAGTTTTTAGGGGGGGGGGTAAATAAATTTTTGTTGTTTCTTTTTATGTATTTTTTTTTTTCAAAGCAGTTTCCTCGACACCGGAAATTTATAATTAAGAGGTTGTATTGAACTAAGCTGACTAAATTCATCGATTTAGTCACTAGGAAGATAAATATATTCAACCGCATAATATATTGGTAAAATTCCAGAAAAAATAAAATAATACTAAACATTTAAAGGAATAGAATAATAAAATCATAAATAAAACCACGTCGAGAATTGCAATAAATGTAGAATCCGATGTGAGGGACACAATTTCCGGTGAGACAGATATAATCTAAGGTTGAAACGAGTCTTTCATACATGACCAAAGATTGGTCTCTTTTGTGTTGGATTTGAAACTGACGGTACTGATGTTTTTTCTGACTATCTCTAATGATGTTTGTGTGTACGTGCATATACTATACATCGCTAATTGTCCGTGTGTGTGCGTGCGTGCTTTTGTTCGGATTTCTCCCTCCACCGTATAACGGCTCACATCTCAGGCGCTTTCTTCCTTTTCATAGCTCATTGAACACTATCTGTATCTTGGCTCTGTCTCCTTCGGCCTGTCAGCCAACCAGCCGAGCGAATCCTATCTCTCTCTCTCTCTCTCTCTCTCTCTCTCTCTCTCTCTCTCTCTCTCTCTCTCTCTCTCTCTCTCTCTCTCTATCTATCTATCTATCTATCTATCTATCTCTTAATTCTATATATCTCTCTCTTTCTCTTCTCGGATGCAAGTCGGCGGTTGCCATAGCATCGTCATCCATCTTTGCGTCACAGAACAAGCCGAGCTGGGCTGAGGCAAGTGGCAGGATCTGAAGCGGAAGTTCTCCTGTGACATAACGCATGCGCGTACAAGCGAATGCACTTACGACGCTCGATCGGGTCATCGGACTGAGAATATGATCATCTGATCAATCGGCGGCTTTTCTCACCGTCCGCATCTTGCCAGCATCCAGAGAAATAGCAGATTTTCCCCGTCTCAATCATATGACATCATAGCCAAAAATAGATCGAACGATTTGCTTGTTGATAAATTCTGATTCGAGGACGTAGCCAAGACATATACATGTTTGCATATTCCAATTTCCCTTTGAAAATAAAACCCATTTACAGCTATCTCTACGAAAGTAGAATATTAGTTTACGGAATCTCTATCTATCTATCTAGCTAGCTAGCTAGCTATTATATAAAACTCACTTTGCATGTGTGTGTGTATGTGTGTGTGTGTGTGTGAGAGAGAGAGAGAGAGAGAGACTGAGAGAGAAAGTTCCTTCCTCATAAGTTCCAAAACAGCTGAGTCTATCTTTTTCAAATTTCACATAAAGCTAATTTATATGTCTGGCAGTGTTCTTAGATATGTTTGTACAGTAATTTATATGATAAGTATCAAGAATCGAAAAAATCTGATCTTAAAAATAGCTTTTCTCTCTTATAGATAAAAAGAATAATATTTACATGGGAATATTTGACGTTACACCAGCCAAGGTAGATAATAAAATCTCATCAAATCATTTCTTCTTAAATATAAAAGATTAATTATAATCTGGAGATATAACTTCGTGGTAGAGCATTCGACTACCGATCGAACGATCCCCTGTTAAAGCCCGGGTATACATTACCAATTTTATTTTCATTGTTTCTTATTAATGCGTTCAGTTTACTATAAAAGAAGAGATACCATTTAAAATCGGCGCAAGTCATTTCTTCGTTTGCATATTGTAAAACTAAACACTAATCAGAAGTGACTTTTCCAGGGCATTCATTGTCAAGCCCAAATATCAGCTGATGTGATATTGTAAACAAAGACAGACGGAATTTGATGAACGACATTATCATTATTTTTTTTATTATTATTTTATTTATATTTATCTATTTTATTTTATTATTATTTTGCGAATTAATCTACCGGGAAAATTATTCCGCGTAATATATAATAATCAATAGGAGATGATTCTATAATGCATAGAGTATTATTGTCATATTTGGGCTGGTGCATCTGCTACTAGTCTCTCGCTCTTAAACAAGATTTTAAAGAGAGTCGGAAACCTGATAGATCCTGAACTGTCATCTAAGCTTCAGCCTCTGTCCCATCGACGAAATGTTGCATTCCTCTGCCTGTTCTACAAGTACTTTAACGGTGAATGCTCTGACGAACTGCAAGCACTTGTACTCCTTTGTTGTAAATACCTCCGACAAACCCGACAAGCAGCTAAATCCCACCCCTTCACAGTAGAGATCCCCAGATGTAAGAAAGCCTTCTACTCCAGTATTTTCTTCCCCAGAACCGCTAGACTTTGGAATTCCCTTCCGGGTTTCTGCTTCCCCAACTGTACTGACATGCAGAAGTTCAAGCGTAATGTGAACCGACATCTTGCTGCCCGACTCCCTACATAGTACCTTTGTAGCTTATGTCCCTGATAGTAGCCCCTACACCAAAGTGGCAATGTGCCTTGTTTGGGGTGAAAATGTAATAAAAAGTTTTTAAAAATAATGCATACGCAAACTGTATAAATTAAAATAGCATGTTTAAGAGTTTTGTACGACCGGGCTGGTAGCTAGTTGTGGATAAGCAAAGAATTGTGAATAAGAATAGTTACATTGTGGTGTCGTATTTCTAATATTTTTATTAAATATAAACTAAAAATAAAAATGTATCTATATATAAATGATAATAAACTTTCAAGAATATGAAAAAAAAAATAGAATGATTAACCTTTTCTCTGATTAATCTAAAACTTTTGGTTATTTGAAGCCGCCATACAAAAAGAAATAAAAGAGTTGCCATCTGTTAGCACAGCTAGAAAGCAATCGTTCGTTTTGGAAATTAGAAGAGCATCGCCCCCCTCCCCCCGGCAGCTATACTCTGGAAAGTTGGCCCGTTATATCCTACATTTTTTTAATTTTAATTTTTCAAGTTGGATCCAATTTTTGCGGTGCGTTAGTTTATTAACGATGAAGATACAGAACAGTAAAGAATGGCTTTTTTTTCATAATACCGCTGTTCCAGCGCGGTTCGTGTTCTGCATAAGTGCTGAAGCGTGTTAAGATCCTTTCCTGATCCTAGTGAACTTGAAGAAAGAATCTGAACAACTTTTATCATCCTTCTAGTATAAGAGAGTACCTGAACAGATAAACACCAAGTGTATTAAGTTTTGTAGGCCTATCTAATCTCTTGAAAGTATTCACAAAACCTACAAAATAACTGCTCATATTTTAATGGATATAGTCGAAGGATTTCGCTGGTTTGATACCTCACTGTAATACAGATGCTCATTCCAGTAGCTTCTTTGCAAGGTTGACTCTCTTTTTGCTCACTCTTCTTCCTAAGGCTTTCGTCCTTTAAAGACTGAGGTCAATATTCATCTCCTGTCTTTGCTCGTCAAACCAAGTAACTTTACGCATGGTCTCGGGCAATTTCCATGAAAAGGAAAGAACAGATACGATGAGCATAATACGCTATAAATTTTTATATACAGACAATAGTGTTGTCGATAAATAAATAAAAAAGATATGTAAGAATCAAATGAATGGTGTATTTTGTGGAAGACTTAAAAAAAAAACGAAGGAAAGAAAGCTTTTTTTTCTTTCAAGCTCAATGTCCGATTTCCTGCAATACAGAGATAACCCCATTTTCCTTAGTTGAAAAAAGTAGCAAAGAGTTTACACCTGACGAATGTCGAAGGTTTCATCGATCGAAACGTTGTGCCAATAACACCCAAGATGAGAATAATTGTCTGAAAAGCAAAACAATACAAACTGATTCTGAGTAATTATACAGTGATGAAGCCTCTTCATAATAATTATACAGTGATGAAGCCTCTTCATAAATAATTATACAGTGATGAAGCCTCTTCATAAATATTTATACAGTGATGAAGCCTCTTCATAAATAATTATACAGCGATGAAGCCTCTTCATAAATAATTATACAGTGATGAAGCCTAGTCATAAATATTTATACAGTGATGAAGCCTCTTCATAAATATTTATACAGTGATGAAGCCTCTTCATAAATAATTATACAGTGATGAAGCCTCTTCATAAATAATTATACAGTGATGAAGCCTCTTCATAAATATTTATACAGTGATGAAGCCTCTTCATATTTAATTATACAGTGATAAAGCCTCTTCATAAATAATTATATAGTGATGAAGCCTCTTCATAAATATTTATACAGTGACGAAGCCTCTTCATAAATAATTATACAGTGATGAAGCCTCTTCATAATATTTATACAGCGATGAAGCCTCTTCATAAATAATTATACAGTGATGAAGCCTCTTCATAAATATTTATACAGTGATGAAGCCTCTTCATAAATAATTATACAGTGATGAAGCCTCTTCATAAATAATTATACAGTGATGAAGCCTCTTCATAAATATTTATACAGTGATGAAGCCTCTTCATAAATATTTATACAGTGATGAAGCCTCTTCATAAATATTTGTCAATTTTGTAAATATATTTTTCGTATAAAAGTGTTGGAATAGGAAATGTAGAGTGCCTCTTCGAATAATTAAATTTAGATGATATTAAATGAAGTGCTCTAGTCGTAAAATATTGAGCTACTATATAAACCTGTATATAATGTGTGTGTGAAGTGCCTTAAATAATTTACTATGTTTGTACATTTCTGCGTATCAGATTAACATCCGCATTAATTAAGCGATTAGTATGATTTTTCGAACACAGTTGTCAGATGAAAAACGGACACATTCATGTTTGGTATAATTTAGTTTCATTAAAAAAAAAGGGGGGGATTGAAGCTCTTCTTTTTTCTCTCTGCGTCGGTTTTATTTCCCGTTCTCCTCTTCTCCCCCATGCCCGAGGGTTGGAAGTCCTGGCATGTACCGCATGCCACATGAGATTGAAGCAAATTTCTACGGCAGGATGCTCTTTCTAACATCAACTTTTCCAAGCGGACGGATATTTTGTCGAGACTCTGTCTCTCGTCATAACTCTCCGTGCTTGTCCCTTTGCCAAGGAATTAGTCACGACCACGCTGTTCTCTGAGCTGCTACAACACTTTCGTGAGACGCAATTGGAACTACTGCTATCCATCGATGTTTACTCCTCCAGATCCACCGTGTTCTATCTATCCCCACGCTTATTAAAAAGGTCACCTACTGAAAAGTCAGGTACCACTGAGTATTATGCTCTTTCTAAACAGTTCACGTCTTGTAAATAAAAAAAAAAAAATACCTGAGCTGAGATCGAAACCACAATCTAAAAACAGAGACGATAACCATCAGGGCAGCTTGACATGATATTGAAGTATTTTAAAACCTATTTATTTTTAACACAATATGACCGATTCACGCATGCGTAGTCGTGAAACAGTTGACAAACATAAAATTCCGATGACTCGTCAGTACCAGTTTTTCAATTTTGACCTCTTAGTGGCCTTTTTTCGATTGAAAACGGATTAGAAATTTTTCCATGTGTGAATACCCTATATACCAAATTTCAAGTCTGTAGATCAAAAATTCGTTGAGTGTGTAGGTTAAGATTTGCACACACACACACACATACACACACACACACACGCACATTTTCACTTTTATATATATACTAGCATTTCAGCCCTGCGTTGCCCGGGTGTTTGGAGATGTATGTTGAGCAAAAAAAAAAAAAAAAAAAAAAAGATCAATTTTTTTAACTTTAACCCCTATTATGACCCCTTAACATTTATTTTTTGGGACTCAAATCAAGTTATTAAGTTAGATCCATGTCCAAGAAACCTATATCTAAAATGTCAAGTGTTAAGACCCAAAATTGTTGGAGGAGTTTGGTAGAGTTCTCAAAGGTAAAAACGTTAAACTTTTAACAGCCAAATTTCTGGTCGAAAACCGATCACGTAGATTTTCCCAAATCTCAGTACCCTGTATATCAAATTTCGAGTCTGTAGACTTAAAATTGACTGAGTTATTGCGTAGGGAAATGTACACTGACACACACACAGACAGACAGACACGTTCACTTTAATAGATATATAGATTGATTTTATTCTTAGAAGCTCTTTGAATTAATCTAAGTTTGTTTTATTTTTCAAGATTTTTGTTAGTCATACTTTGTTAAGTTTTGTACGAACAAAGTCAATACTCGACTGTTTCACTATTCTGATGTCAGTAAGAACACATAGAAACAAACAAACCTGCTCATACGGGCCGTCTCATCAAGTCCAGTCCTGCTCAGCAAACACAAATACAAATATCAGGTTTGATTATAGTTTTCTTATCTTCCCTTTGTTTATTCTTATTCTTTATTTATTCACCTAAAAAAAAATCCTTACGTTTCCTTTGATTCAGAGAAAATACCAATCGATCTTTCCGAAAACTAAAAATTCGCTCTCATCTTTTTTGAGAGGGGAAAAGGTGCACCGATTGACCTTGATTCAATACAAACGTTCAGAATGAAATCATGAAATCAAATGTCCACCATTTTGTTTTATGTAAAAATCCTTTTGCACTTGTCGTAAAAAAAGATACATTTGCATAGAAACAGCTTTGTTTGACAGATTTTTTTTTTGCAACAACGCGTGTCTTTGTTGAGAAAATAATTTGTTATTCATCGAAAAATGTTGAGAAATTCGTCCACTCATGATTAAATTTGTAATATTTCATCTGTATTCAAGGTCCCTTACATAGAGAGAGAGAGACAGAGATACAAACAGACAGACAGAGAAAGATTGACTATCAAACCCAGCACTACTATGCAATCATCACGAAGATAAACACGTAAAAATTCCCTGAAGTTTAATTGTAATATATATTTTACAAAACGTACTATATATATATATGTGTGTGTATAGTGATATATATATATATATATATATATATATATATATATAGAGAGAGAGAGAGAGAGAGAGAGCACAACTTTGAATTTCAAAGACTTACTTTTCTTCTTTATAGCTTTTGTTATAAAAAAGAAAAAGTAAGTCTTTGAATTTCAACAAAGTTTTGCAAAATATATGCTCTGCATCTATTTAATAGATACACTGAGCTTAACCCGAAATTAACGGTGATTAGGTTTTTAACATAATAATCTAGACCCGTTAAACGAAAACGGTATGCAGTGAAATTAACGATATTTCAAAAATAAACATTTAATATATATATATATATATATATATATATATATATATATATATATATATATATATATATATATAAGTAGATATGTGTGTATATTTATAAATGCATACATATATAGTCGTCCACATACCGTACTGTTTCGCTCTATCACAGCTCATCAGTGCGGTTAGACCAGCAACTATCTTAAGCCAGGATTGAAACTCAACCGTCAACGCTTGTCACTGTCGCGCTATTTGGTTGCTGCTGAGATCAGCATGAGAAATTACAATGTTATAAACATTGTCCAAACGCCTAAGCTCTATTTGTTTACCCAAAGAGTATTGCTTTTTTACGCTAGAGGCAGTTTGTTATTTCGCTCCTCAGTATGCTCAACCCAAGATAAGAAGAATTTATAGTCATCCACATGCAGTATATATATATATATATATATATATATATATATATATATATATATATATATATATATATATATACAAAAGTACCCGCCGTTGACGGGGTTCAAAAACAGCCGACAGAAAATGGACTCTGATTTATGAAAGTATGATAGGTTATGAAAAGGAAGGGTCGTAAAGAGATAGCTTCGAATTTGGGGGTATCAAAACCAAAGCAAAATATGATGAAAGTCAAAATAAAATAGATAACCCCCATAATTTATTATACCATACCTGTTCACACTGAAACATTTATCACAATATTCTGTTGATCTATATTAAAAAAAAACTTGTTAAACTTTGTGACATATTTCTATTCTATTGAGGTCAGGTGTGAACGAACACTCCATAATTTTATTATACCATATTTCTTCAAACTGAAACATAATTATCAAAGTATACTTACGTTGATAGATATGGAAAGTCTTTATTAAAGTTTGTGCCTATTTCCATTCTATGGAGGCCAGGACCGAACGCAGATCCCACAATTTTATTATACCATCCCTATTTAAGTTAAAACGTACTTATCAAAGTATTCTTGTGTACATCTATATCAAAAACACTTGTAAACGTTTTTTTTTTAATTTTTTAATTTTTTATTTCCATACTTTTTAGACCAGGCGCGAACACAGACCCCACAATTTTAATGAACCACCGTTCTTCCAGATCAAACATACCCATTCCTGTGTCTCGATACATCTTTTATCATTATATGTAATCAATTTTTTTAAAATAGTCAACCATATAGGAGCCTATTCGTGACACACACATTCAGCTTTATATTATACTAGACCACCCGTGACCCGTTGGGTCAGTACGTTATATTAGCTATGGAATTCATGTATGAGCGTGACACTTGTGGCATAAAGAAAATAGGTTTTTTTTACATAACAGAAGCATTTCTATGAAAGTATATTAAAATGAAAAAAGAATATAGATAGATTTCTATGAGTCGTTCTGTTTATTATAATTGTTATTTTTTTTTAAATTACAGTTACTGAATTATAAGTGGTTGGTCATACTTATAGGTAAATATGCACTGAACAGGTATCATAATCCTTATTATAGTTAAATTCAAATTTTGATATATCATCTTTTAAATGAAATTGTTAGTTGAAAGTACAGAATAAAAAAAACACTCTCCACATGTTAATAATGGCTTTTTAAATAGAAAATGAAAATAAAATGTAACTTTTTTCATTTAATTTAAGCAAACATTCAGTACCCATTGTGTAAAGGAAAACACTATTTAATGTAATAGAAATGTGTGCATTTACCGATTCAGCTTTCCGTTTGGAAATGTACGCAGACGACTTTAAAAAACATGGGAAGAAGAAAAAGAAATTTTTTTGTAATAACGCCCTCTAGTAAAAAGGTCTGCATTAGTTAAGGGGGATAACTCTATCCAGTTTTACATCGCTCTCTTTTTCTCTCTCTCACACATACACGTAACTATTTCTCGCGTACGTAACGAAAACAGAGGGAGTAGGAGTGTTGAAATCTATTAGAGGGAAAGTGAGAGGTGTTTTCTTTCCATAAATTGTATAGGGTAATATTTCATATTATTAATAGATTCATAGATAAATAGATTTTATAATATATATTATAATTATCTATGAATCTATGTATTATTTGTATATATAAATAACTATTTGATCAAATTAAATGAAATTGTTTGTATTAAAAGCGATATAAAAATTCCGGAATTGGAATAACGGATTGCAGACGTTGCTATTTACGCATGCGCAACCGGATGTTGAAAACCGGAAATCTGATTGCAAACATACAAGATCCATAGACTTTTAGTATTATATAGATTATATTATATATATATATGTATATATATATGTGTTTATATATATATGTATATATATGTATATATATGTGTGTATATATATATATGTATATATATATGTATATATATATATGTATATATATATGTATGTATATATATGTATATATATGTATATATATGTATATATATATATGTATGTATATATATATGTATGTATATATATATATGTATATATATGTATATATATGTATGTATATATATGTATATATGTATATACACATGTATATATATATATGTATATACACATGTATATATATATATATATATATATATATATATATATATATATATATATATATATATATATATATATATATATATATATAAAGCTGAATGTGTGTGTCACGATTAGGTTCCTATATAATGAAGTAGAGGGTAGAAATATTTATTTTATATTTTTTAGTTATTAACGTTTTTTGCCAAGATTGAAGATTGTCGCTTAGAACTAAATGTTATTAGCGACTTTAAATGTTATGCCATCTGTCCGTTTTGTAGGCGTACGCGCGTGGTTATCGAGTTGCGTTTTCACGGATCGATAAGGAATGACCTTTATCGTTATTGAAATGGACACGATTAGTGACGCCATATTAATCCGTTCTTGTGTTGTTTTTTATTCTTCTAATGAACATGCAAGTTATAACTTAACAAGCGAAGCTTAGAGGACTTCAAATCCTTATATAATTATTGACCAGATGTGCGAGCGGAAACACGCAAGTTACGTCTTCTAAAATAAGGCAAAACCAATTCCAACAAGTGAAGCATGCCTGGTCCCCCATGCATGCACAGTGAACAAGGCATAAAAATGACTAAGTTAAGCATTTGCCCCCACCCCAACCTCCATTTCGCCCCAAAGTCCCCAGGGAACGACAAATTCTGGCGAAAATGAACAAAAGTCCTTTACATATATAAATTTGAGTTCTGCACTATGCAAAAACTAAAGAAATGACTAAGTCCATCATTTGCCCCACCTCTCATTTAGCCCCAAAAGTCCCCAATGCCTTAACATATTTCAATTTCAGCACCATGCAAAACTGCTAAATAGACATACACAGAAAATTTGGAACAAATATGGTTTAATAGTCCCAAAAATGGAGTGTTTTATTAGCCCTAAAAGAGCACCCGGGGCACACCCAAGAGTTATCACGAAGTATAGACAAACAAAATTATATAGAAATCAGTTAGTTATAATTTATCAGAAAGTTTTATAAAATCCAAGGCAAAAGTGTCAATTTTAACTATTTTAACCCGGAAACGCCCTTAAGGAAGCAACCGAAGTTTTTCCGGAATATCCGTTCGGTTACGCTTTTACTCATATCATGTTTAATGTTTGTGCAAAATTTCAAAAAATTCGAAGGCGTAGTTATTGAGAAAAGTGCGGACGGACGAACGGACGAACGGACAAGGGTGAATTTACAGGTCCACCCTCCTTTTGTCGGGAAACCAATAAAAACAATTACAATTTTCATACCTAAATCTAGTTATCTCTGTATTTAGTCGTAAAAGAAATGAATTAAAATATTTAAGTAGTGGTAATTCCGGTTGTAAAAATTGAAAGATTTCAGGGGAAGTAATTCTGTATTTTCTGAAAACGGAGTTGTCGCACCTGATTATTTGTTTTTAATTGAATAAGTAATTAGCATGTGTAAATCCGGAAAATTAGATTTTAATTAATTATAATTAGTTTGTCTTATATTTATAAATAAACTTAGTTAATAGAATATATATAATTAGTTTTTCTTATGTTAGTACCTATTTACTATGCCTCCCCACGGGACAGAGTTAGACACCAAGGTCGGTTTTTTAACGTGGAGAAAAGGTACAAAAATAAAAATTGTCTCAGTCGGGAAGGATTTCTCCTCCACCGAAAGAGAACAAGAAATAGAAGTGCAGCATCTGAAGAACAGATACTCACTTTGATCTTGATGTTAGTAACTAAGTTTATTCATAAATTTATTAATTATATTTTGTCTCATATTTTCTGTTTACTCGTCCATGGTTGAAATTAGCACATCTCTTTAATGAGAGGTAAAATATTCATTTACGAAAATGAAAACATGTGTTTCAATAAGAATTAATTCGTTTATTGTAGGTAGTTTTTTGTTTGTTTTGGGTGTTTTTTTTTTGTTTTTGTTTTTTGTAACTCATGTTTTAGGAAATTTAATTGACTTATGGATCTAATTAAATTTTAAGCTGATATTTTATTATATTTATTCTTGGGCTTCATTTAGTTTTTTCTTTTTAATCTGAAACCTAAATACAAAATCCTTTGAAACATGTCTCCGAGTTTTTTTGTTTGTAAGACGTTTTTTTTTTGTTTGTTTTTTTGTTTTTTCTACATGTGTTTTGACTTCGATTATCTTGGAGAATGGCAGTCTATAAACACTAGAATAAGTTTTATAGACTTTATATATCTATGATGTTAGTAGGAATCATAAGGACTGGCCCGAACGAAGTATGAAGGATCTTTGGTGATAAGTACCAAGTATGACCTTGACTGGGACCTCCTCCAAACACATACACACACACACACACACACACACACACATATATATATATATATATATATATATATATATATATACATATATAAGGATAACCAACGACCCCCATTTCCCCCCTTTTGAGTTGGCCTTGTGCCTAAGTTTTTTGTTCATGTTCATTTTTTGCCTGAATAAAAAATTTAATATCTCAAAGTGTAGTATCTGCTCCGGCAGATGCTGCAAGCAAAGACTAGCTATGATTAGCAAAGCCCATATGTGGGGGTAACCCCACATATCTGAACTTGGTCAATGTAGGGATCACCCTACAGACCACAGTTACTATCCAGCTCCCATTTCCCACCTCTCGGGAGCTAGATCCCCCTTTCCCTCCCCCTCCCTCTCTCTCTCTCCACATTAAAAAACGGCCTTGTGCCTAATTGGCTCAGTGGGGAAGCAAATAAATCCACTCCCCACTCCTCCAAACACACACACACACACACAAACACATATATATATATATATATATATATATATATATATATATATATATACATACACATATATAAGGATAACCATCGACCCCCATTTTCCCCCCTTTTGAGTTGGCCTTGTGCCTAAGTTTTTTTTTTCATGTTCATTTTTTGCCTGAATAAAAAATTTAATATCTCAAAGTGTAGTATCTGCTCCGGCAGATGCTGCAAGCAAAGACCATTGCCCTTGTGGCAATAGGTTATTGGTCCATGTAGAGGCAACCCTATATACCATGACAGCAGTACCAGCTGCCCCTTCCCTCTACTTGGGAGGGAGCTGGTCTCCCCTTTCCTTCCCCCTTTCACTCCACATTAAAAACGACCTTGTGTCATATTTTACTTACGTGGAGAAGCAAATAAATACCCATACCCGCAAGGGCTTCCTCAGTTAGTCAAAGTTTATGCTGTTCTAAGTCATGGACACCGATATGACGTGGCGGTTTCTGAAGTATGCGTAACATTAATTACCCCTCGCAGTCAGAAGGCAATGAGTTTAATGACGTAAAGTTCATCAAACCGGTTGATGTTCGTTTCTACGGCTAAAATGATCGCTCACCCATGTTGCATAGTTTCTGCGCCTCTGCTGTCTAATGAACTATTCGTCCATATTGCTGGTTGCTGTTGCGCCTCTGCTGTCAAATAAATCGCTCGTCCACGTCGCTGATTGCTGTTGCACCTTTGCTGTCAAATAAATCGCTCGTCTATGTTGCTGGTTTCTGTTGCGCTTTTGCTGTCTAATAAATCGCTCGTAAACGTTGCTGGTTGCTGTTGCGCCTCTGATGTCTAAGGCAGCGCTCATCGACGTTGCTGGTTGCTGGAGAACGCTATTAAAATGGTCGTTGTAGGGAAGCTTTGTCAAACGAACATTATAAAAGAAAGAAAAAATTAACAAGTCTGTATGTTCCAAAATATATGTATTCTATAAATATTTAACGATGAATTTGAAATAATTTGTACAGTTCGTCTGTCCACAAAAGAAAAAAAAAAGAAAGAAAGAAAGAAAGAAAGAAAGAAAAAATGCACACCAAAAAACGAAATGAATTATGTATTTCTTTCTTGCCTTCGTTTTTCTCACTAAATCGACTACGGTACGACCAACTGTAGCAATAATATTTGCAATGGCATTTTGTCTCTCTTGCGCTAACTCTTCCCGTTAATTAACGTTGAAATACTTCAATTTAATTCTTTTTTCATGGGATCGGTGAATGAGGGTTTTCTTTTTGCATAAACCGTGAGTATATTTTCCATTTTCTCCTTTCAATGGACTTTTGTCAGAATTACGAGTTTTCGGGCTATTGGCTTTGTTTTTCTATTAGCGTTGATTATCTAGTCAGTTCTTCTCCCGAGAGTTCTCTACTTCTCGTTCTGTTCTGCTCTCGTTCATTCTTATCTCCTTTTAAGAGGGCTTTTTGTTCAGAGTTACGGGTTTTCGGGATATTGTCTTCGATTTTCTATAAATACTGAATATCTAGTTGGTTGTTAACTCGAGTGGTTTGCTTCTGGCTCTGTCACTCTTCTCGCAAGAACTCTTTACTTCTCTACTACCAGAAATCACTCGTGTATCCCTTTTTATATCGAGGTAGGTGGTTGAGGCTGTAAGATGCAACCACTTTAATAACCAATAAAAGCTAGCCACGTTATTTCCTCGCTAATTATTTTAGTTGGTACTACTAGCTATATTTATTTTTATATAGTTTAACAATTGCATGTCTTTTCACCTTCGTTTATATACTGTTAAAATATCTATCAGTAGCAATCAATTTAACCTTAGATTTAAGCTAAGAAAAGGATGTTAAAGGTCTATCATAAAAATAAGCCCTTCACATATCCAACATAATTCCCCCTCGGAAATTTCCCCTTGACTTCTCAACCAACCAACTATATTTCTCGAACTAACAAACCATCACAAAGTTGAAACAAACGTTGCTACCTTTTTTTTTTTTTTTTTTTTTACACAGTGATCACCACTTATCAAGGCCCGGAAGCCACTCAGGGATAAGGGTTATTGCAAGTACATTAAGTTAGTGAGGAGATTTGCTGAAGTGTTTACTTAAGGGGGCGGTTCATTAGGAATTTGTTAACATTGGACTTGAACACATCCAAGTTGTAGTCCGGAGGGAAGCAGGCAGACGGAACAGAGTTCCACAGGCGTGCAGTTCTAAGAAAGAAGCTTTGTTCATGGAATCCGCGTTTTGATTTAGGTACAGATATAGAGTCGGGGAAATTTTTCACAGTGGATTCAGCTAGACGGGTGTTTTTCGTGAAAGATTGGCGAGGGGGGACCAGAGATTGGAGTTCAGACGAGCATCTGCCATGGAAATAACGATAAAACAAGGACAGGCTCGCAACGTCTCTTCTGTGGGAGAGAGGTTGCAGGGTAGAGAAAAGGGCATCCCCCACTAAGCCACGAAGTCTATTTTGTACTCTGTCAAGGCAGGATAGGCTGTTTTTAGCAGCTCCTGCCCAGATATGGCAACAGTATTCCATCCTTGGACGTACTTGGCTTTTATATAGATAGAGAATTGCATCAGTAGTGAGATATCTTCTGGAGCGGTAGAAGGATCCCACCATCTTTCCAGCGACCTTGGCAACAGACTTGATGTACGTGTTCCATTTCAGATCAGGAGTAAAGGTCAAACCCAGGAAGAAATCCTTCTTATCCAACAAAATCATCTATAGCATCTACACATTTATACAGACGGGTCAAATATGGGTGACAGCATAAGATGTGCTGCTATCCAGAACAAGACAAAATCATAAAAACACTCAGCAAAAGATCTATTTACAGTGCAAAGGTAGCAGCAATCGATTTAGCACTAGATCAGAAAAGAAATTCAAAAACTATATAATTTTCTCAGATTCCAAAACCACATTTTTATCATTAAAAAAATAAAAATATAAGCAATCTACTTATAAAGATATTACCAAATAAAAAAGTATAAACATTTTTCGGTACTCCTGCAGTATTTTACCCACCGATTTCACGATCTTAGCCGAGCGTTGACGAACGCTTTCGGCGTTAACGCCGACGAAAGCCGAGAATTCGGAGCTACGGTGCAAGAACGCTAAAAGTATGTGAATAGCAACAACATTACAAGGAAAAGATATTACACACACACACACACAACAAAATGGATAAAATTAATACAAAAAATTTGGATAAAATAAATCACAAACACTTACCGTAAGTTTTTTTTAAAGTAAAATACATTTATTTTGTTGAATATTTTTTTTTTGGTTCATTTTGTTTTCCGATAGCTTTTTTTTTGGGGGGGGGGGGTAAGCAACAGTAATAAACACTTCAATGTTTTTTGTTTTGTTTGTTTGTTTTTAACAAAACGTTGTTAAACAGTAACAACAATGTTTTTTTTTTTTTTTCAGTAATGTTTGTAGGGGGGGGGACAACAATTACTGTTTATCTTTAGTTCCGACTGGAAGATTTTCTACTGACTGTAGAGGCAAAGTAGGGAGCAAAGGGTTTTCAGAGGATGTGGAAAGAAGCTCCTTCCCAAACCGGGTAGCCTTCTGCGATTTGATTTATTGTGGAGACAAAAGGGTTGTGTCCAAATTTTTGTCTCCACATAAATTCGCATAAATATGTTTCCAACAGCTCCCGGTTTTTTGTTTTTTTTTAATCGCTAAATTAAATAGCTGAAATGAAAGGCTGTGTATTTTTACTTTGAACAATAAAATAACTGAAATGAAACGCTATGTGTGTAATTTCAATGAAAATTATTCGTCTGCTGCACATTCGTTTGAAGCGCCCTGATTGGCTGATAGAGTATCGTACCGCTCGCCATGTTCCGGCGTTTTCCGACGGATGTCGATCAACGCTCGGCTAAGATCGTGAAATCGGTGGGTAAAATACTGCAGGAGTACCCATTTTTCTTTTAGGTACCTAGAAACACTTGCATCGTATGTATTATTATAAACTCAATCCTCTATTGAATATATATTACGAGGAATGATTTGCCTGATGGACTAATTCGTAAAAAAATGAATAAAGAAATTAAAAATAAATAGAGAAAAAATAAAAATAATAATGATAATAAAGTTCATCAAATTCAGTCCGTGTTTGTTTACAATATCACGTCAGAAAAAATAAAATGGTGATTGTAGCGGTTGTTGGGATTATCCCAGGGGTGTTACATATATTGGGATCCCGGATGGAAATCTCGTGTGCCGGTAGCCCGGGGTTAGGAATTTCCAAGGAAAATTCTCCTCTCAAACGCACGTTGTAAGATAAAAGAAGATATGCAGTATGCCGGTTGTAATGATATCACAACCAAATGGCACTTGCCGAGGTTCGAACCAGCATTATCGTCATAAAACACCTTAATGACATTCACGGTTAATAATTGGAATAAGGCAATAAGAATGACAATGACACAATCGTATATGAACGTACTAGAAATACATTAATTTATTTACATGAGTGTAATACATGTGAACGCAAAAACAAAAAGATGAAGCAACAATAATGCAAATGGGATGCAGACAACATTACGGGTTGAGATGAGGATGGGAAGCGATAATAAGGTTTATTCATGGAGCCGTATTGTCTCTTCCCCCAACTTTTTCTTGAACGAAAATCGAGTAACAGTTATTGTTCGAAATAAGACAGTAATATGTTTTCTTCTTTCTTTACGCAAAAAGTCAATTTATGAAGAGCAAGAATAACATTTGAGCATAAGGACATGGGATTGGGTTGAGCGGATTGGGGAGAATGAAAATTGCAGGATACTTAGCTCTGTTAGTGATTATCTATTCCCGTCGAGCGTGGGTTGTTAACGCAAATGTACTTTCTTTCCTTCGTCACCGTTTTTTTTTTCTTTTTTCAACATTATTCCTGACGCGTGACTTTCGGTATATAGTCTTCCATTGGAGGGATATTCATCTCGAAGAATAATATTCGGCCAAGGTAAATCTAAGCTTTGAGTTGATTTCCCTTTTCGCTCCGTTGGCGATCCGGTTTGAGTGAGCTGTATTTTATTCACCTCTGCGACTTTCTACGCTGGTGTTCAAGTCCATTTTTCTCAGTAGCGATGATTTCACGAAGTGTCCTCGTCGCTTGTAGCAGCCGAACTGAATTTTCCGTTCAAGTCTTCTGTCCACATGTTTCCTTCTGAGATGGGCGTGGGTTGGGGTTTCTGTCTGGCTCACATCCGTTCACATTCGCCGTCTTCTCGCAAGGCGATGGAATGGGTGGGGGATCCTGTCTCGGTGACTTCCTTTGCGTGAGTGGAATGAAAAGAGGTTGGGGTGGGTTGTCTATTTCGACTTGGTTTTCAATCATCTCTGCTCGATGGGTGTGGGTTGGGGAATGGGGTGTCTGCTTGACTAATACATACATTTATTATGACATGAAGAGAAGAGGGTGTATAGTCTTTTCTTATAATATGATGTACACCCGGGCTTGAAAAAGAAAAGAAAGTATATATTAAATTTCCTAAAAACAATTGTACTGGAAAACTAATAACAACGATTTATCTACAAAACAAAAAGGGTACACAAACCAGAAACGCATTTACAATCTCATCTTATGTCTGTCGCAACAAAAATATAGCACTATTAATTCTTCGTCCTAGCATAAAACTAAATAGCAATTCATATATGTTGAATTTAAAAAAATCCTGTTCGGCCTTAAAATGACCATAGAGTGGTTGATGAGCTATTAAACACCAAATAAACAAACAAGCATAAGCAATAGACTCC
>NC_136512.1:11319414-11364414 GCF_053919585.1 Euprymna scolopes
TGATCTTCTGCATGTCAGTACAGTTAGGGAAGCAGGGATCTGGAATGGAATTCCAGAGTCTAGCGGTTCTGGGGAAGAAACTACTAGAGTAGAAAGATCTTTTACATCTAGGGATCTCTACTGTGTGGGGGTATGATTTAGCTGCCTGTCGGGTTTGTCGAGGGTGTCTACGTCGTGGGGGCACAAGTGTCGAAATTCGTCAGAGTATTCACCATTAAAATACTTGTAGAACAGGCAGAGGGATGCAACATTTCGTCGATGGGACAGAGGCTTAAGCTTAGATGCCAGTTCAGGGCCTATCAGGTTTGCGACTCTCTTTTGAACCTTGTCTAGGAGCGAGAGACTAGCAGCAGATGCACCAGCCCAAATGTGACAGCAATACTCCATACATGGGCGAATGGTGGCCTTATATAGGTACAGGATACTTTCAGGTGTCAGTAGTTTTCTAGCACGGTAGAGAGAGCCTACCTTTTTCGCAGCGGCCCTGGCAATGTTTTCAATATAATTGTTCCAACTCATGTTTCCTGTGAACGTTAGGCCAAGCAGTTTGAAAGATGTACTCTCAGACAGGGAGTCACTGGCCATTGCTATTGGTGGCAGAGAAGGTCTCTTGTAATTATTGAAGGAAACCAGTTTAGTCTTGGCAGCATTGAATGTGACCATCCATTTATGTTCCCATTCCACTACAGATTGGAGGTCATCCTCTAGTGTTTTTGCCATTTCTTTAGATATGTATTCATTTGTTTTCCTGTCATGCTTGGGTACAATATAAAATTCATTAGAAAATAGGCTCTAATAATAAATATGAAATCTTCATGAATAAAAAACCTCGTATGTATCGACCATTTTAGAGTTCAAGCAGGTATATATATTTATAAATTTAATGGCAAACGGAAAATACCTATAAATTTAATGGCAAACGGAAAATACCTATAAATTTAATGGCAAACGGAAAATAATGAAACAAAAAAAATTGGTAGAAATGGGTGTAGGAAGGTTTAACTGCTTGATCTCTCAAATAGCGATCCGAAATGTGTTCTTTTATGTATATTAAATAATGCTTTTTACCGCCTGAAGAAAGGCTTTTTGAGGAATATTTTTTAATGGCATAATGTTTGACATTGTCCGTATGGTCACGAAACAATTGTAACAAATATGAAAATACACAACTTGATGCTCTCATTTTGATCTTTATTGTCCTAATTTCGTGAAAATATATATATATATATATATATATATATATATATATATATATATATATATATATATATATATATATATATATAGTATGTGGGTGTTTGCATACGTCGATTTTCATTTCAGGTTCGATTCTCAGGGAGTGATCGTTGGGCTGCACAGGCGTTACGCACTATAATTTAAATTTTTAATTTATTTCCTAGAAAACGTTAAAATTTTTGATCGTGGACATCAGAATTAGTATCACGAGATTAATTGTGTGACTTTCAGCATTTTAAAATGTTATTATTGGTTTCATAAGCCATACTATTTATTGTAGGTTGCTAGGTTTTAAATGAAGCTAGCTTCGAGTACCTGCAATTTTTTTTTAACGTTTCTTTTAGAAATGTTTTATTTTCATATTATTTGAAGATTTTTAAGTAAATCAGAAGCATTAAAGTTTTCGATTTTGACGCAAAAAATGATCATTAGAAAAACGAAACACCTAGATGCCGCTATTAACCCTTCCACTACATAAGGTGCTACTAAATACATATGTACCTCTACAAGGCCACCATTCGCCCATGTATGGAGTATTGTTGTCACATTTGGGCTGGTGCATCTGCTGCTAGTCTCTTGCTCCTAGACAAGGTTCAAAAGAGAGTCGCCAATCTGATAGGCTCTGAACTGGCATCTAAGCTTAAGCCTCTGTCCCATCGACGAAACGTTGCATCCCTCTGCCTGTTCTACAAGTATTTTAATGGTGAATTCTCTGACGAACTGCAAGCACTTGTGCCACCATGACGTAGACACCCTCGACAAACCCGACAGGCAGCTAAATCCCACCCCCACACAGTAGAGATCCCTAGATGTAAAAGATCTTTCTACTCCAGTAGTTTCTTCCCCAGAACCGCTAGACTCTGGAATTCCATTCCAGGTTCCTGCTTCTCTAACTGTACTGACATGCAGAAGTGCAAGTGTAACGTGAACCGACATCTTGCTGCCCAAATCCCAACATAGTGCCCCAGTAGTTGCTGCCCCTGATAGTAGCCCCCTACACCAAAGTGGCAATGTGCCTTGTTTGGGGTGAAAATATAATTTTTAAAAAATGTAAAATTACAATGATAAACATTGTCCAAACGCCGAAAGATCCATTTGTTTACATAAAGAGTATTGTATGATGCGCTAATGGCAGTTTATTATTTCACTCACCAATACGCTCGACCCAATTGTATTATGACTAAGGCTATGGCAACAGTATATTTTTATAATTGTTTTGATTCTCGAATATATATCCGACACAATTAGACACAGTTAATCCACCGAGAACCACATCACTTTATATAAAAAAATATATAAAATATCAACAGATACACACTCGAGAGTCAAAACAATGAAAAGAATATGCTGTTGTCCTAGGCCAAGTGATTACACTATTTAAAAAATTTAATTCTATTTTTTTTTTAATTCTTTGTAATAGTAAGTTTCTGAATTCTTTTAGATAAGAATTGAATTTTTTAGATGGTGGTTTGATTATATATGAGGGTTAGTATTATCTGGATGCTTCGGACTACTATTCTCATCTTGGGTATCCTTTTACAATGTTTCGATCGATGTAATCTACGACCTTCTTTAAATGTATGTTGTTGAACTCGAGAATTTTTACGTCGAATTGGAGAATCTTCCTGCCGACCTCGGAAATCTACACAGAATTTAGAACCGGGTTATTGGCCTTCTGGCTTGGATCAAAGTGTAGTATCTTTTCTAACGCTGCACTTCACTTTTTTTGGTCTCGGTTAGTGGAGGAGAAATCCTTCATGACTGATACGTTTATTATTTTTGTTATTAACCAGAGTGCCCCTTTTTAGGGAGCGGGTCCCCCCACATTAAAAACCGACTTTGTGTCAAATTCTGCTCCCATGGGGAGGTAAGTAAACAAAAGAGAATTAGATCCGGACTCCACGGAGGTAGCATGCTCTCGTTCCGTTAGCCATGATTGGATAGAATCCATAAATAATTCCTAATTGTATTTTTCAGTGTCGTCCGCACCGAGGATTGAACCTCCAATCTCCAGAAAAGTGTAACAGAACAGAATACAAAACGTACTTTATCTGCTACGTCACGAACTATGACGTCTATACGAACATGGTCTGTTATATTGCTATTACAAATAAAAATACTACCGGGCAACGCCTTGTCGTTACTGATGATAAATACAAAATAAACTAAATAAACCAAAGATTCGGTGTTTGATTAGATTGGTCAACCCTGTCGTCATCGAGACCACTGACGCGGCTGCCGCTACCACCCTAGATGCAGGGTCTTTGTTTTGGAAGCGCACCTGACACCAAACAAAGAAGACGTGCAACCGATGATGTCATTCGCGGATTTATATCATGCCTTTGTCATTTCGTGACGCACGCTTAAACATTCACTGAGCAGAGCGTTTCCCTCTCTATACACTCACAACCAACAAACAATAACGATTACGAAGATCTGGTGTCGACCGGTTGAGTCGGTTTTGTAGCCCCACCTGGCAATATCAGCTATTTATCACTCAATTTTCGTTCCCAGCCGGTTGAGCGTTCTCTACTGGATGCAGTATGATTCTTAGCCAAAAGAAAATATTTCAGGCGGCTGAATGTTCCCAACTAGATCCAGTTTGCTTCTAAGCCAAAAGAAAATATTTCAGGCGGCTGAATGTTCCCAACATGATCCAGTTTGCTTCTAAGCAAAGGAAAATATTTCAGGCGGCTGAATGTTCCCAACATGATCCAGTTTGCTTCTAAGCCAAAGGAAAATATTTCAGGCGGTTTAATGGTCTCTGCTGAATCTAGTTTGTTTTTAAGCGAAGATTAAGGATTTCAGGCAGTTGAATGTTCCATACAGGATCTAGTTTGCTTTTAAGAAAAGAAAGGAATGTCAGACAGTAGAGAGTTTTTTTTTTGGGGGGGGGGGTTACTGGATCAAGTTTGCTCCGAAGCCAGGGGAAAGAATTTAAGGCGGTTAGGTGTTGTTCAGTGGATTAAGTTTGTTTCTTAAC
Source organism: Euprymna scolopes (assembly GCF_053919585.1). Lineage (NCBI taxonomy): Eukaryota > Metazoa > Mollusca > Cephalopoda > Sepiida > Sepiolidae > Euprymna > Euprymna scolopes. Next base: position 11,323,634 of record NC_136512.1, read on the forward strand.
CAATAAGAAACATTACAAAAAAGGAGATTAGCATGACAGTAGAGGGTATTTTTTAATTCTCTAGTCTCCGTCTGCAGTTTAGTCTTTTCCTGGTATTTTAACTTCTGGGCGTAGGTGAAAAAGTTTCGCCATTGATTCACATCGTTCGGTCGTTGGTTCACGCCTATAAAGGAGACAATGTTCTTCAGTTTGACAATACCTTTGGAATAGTTCTATTTAGTCCGAGGAAGTCTACCTTTACAAGCTTTGCTTTCTCTCTAAGAAAGGGTTTGCTTACTGTTAATCCCACCGGGAAATGTCGAAGGGTTGCTCAGACATTTTTTCGTAAATCCACTTCTGGCATTGTTTAACCTGACAAGGAGGTAAATAATATGAAGTAGATTGTGTCCATTGCGGATAGTGCTGTGATGTAGATTCAGCTTCCACATCGCATAATTGTACAGGCCAAAAGCTACTCGAACATTCAGAGATAAAATGATTGTCAGCTGAAAGATGTTAACTGTTATGATAGGATTCAAAATAATCGAATAAACCAAATTGAAATACGTGTGAAGACAGTTCAAGACAGGTGTCTGTTAACATTGGATTCGAAGACGAACATGCTGTCATCTGCAGGGAAACAGTCCCGTGGCAATGTGTTCCACGAACAAGAACCCCCTAGTAAAGAAGTGTTGTTCATGGCATACGAAAGAATAGAAAAATATTTGTTGGTTGTGATAACAAGCAAGTTCTTGCTGTGAATGTCTAATGAGAAGAACCCAGAGATTGGAGGTCAGTTGAGCAACTTTAACAGTTCATACAAGTTATTTTGTATATGAGATTTTGTTTATGTTTCTCCCTATTTACCTGCCTCTCTAAGGAGCGAAATTAGACATGATCGATTTTTAATGTTAGGGTAAATCCAGCTGGTCAAAAAGAAAGGGGAGGCTGGACGGAGATAATTGGTTTTCTCTTCATAAGCGAAACTTATGATCGTTTTATTTTGTGGTATATCAACTCCTTTCGGGTCATTCAGTGCTAAATCCAGTTATTTTGGAAAAAGTGTTTTATGCTTATATCTACGCATATTTATTTGAAGAGATTAGTTTGATTGCGTAGGGAAGTTGGGGTGAAAAAGGGGGAAGGGAGGGGAGAGGGCGTGTTTTTGTTTTAAGCTTCGCAAAACATGATTTAGTTGTGCAAAGAGTTAAAAAAAAAAAAAAAAAAAAGGGTGTTAATGTATGTGCATTTGAGACAGGCAGCCGTCTTCCGACAGCCTGATCTGGTCGCACAACAGATGCAAGGTATGAGAAACATCAATGTTTAAAAAAAGGTGTAAGTTGTTCAATTATACATATATACATATATACTTTAATACGGTACATATATATTTTATAAAGTACAACTTTCTTAATCGTATTATCCGGATTCTTCGGGCTACTGTTATCATCTTGAGTGGCATTTTCACAACGTTCCAGTCGATATAACTTTCGACCTTCTTCAAGTGTATTTTGTCGAACTAGGGAATCTTTCTGACGGACTCGGACACGCCACTGTCAATTTTAATCTTTAAAACCATATTTAAAATAAATATTGAGAAATCTGAAAAACAAAATGAAATCTAAATTGTAAGAAACATTTATTTTCCTCAAGAAATGTAAAATATTTCCAAGTGAAAGAATCGTCGAAGCGAAATGGATGAAATTATGACGTGCACATTTGAAATTGTTATTAAAAAGATAAAAACGTAGCCTACTGAAAGATTCCAGTAACTTAGGGTAAGTGGGCAAGGGAGCAAGGGTAAGCGCCATAGGCTCGCTGTTGAAAAAAATAAAATAGAAAGCTGACTGAGACAACATTGTTTATTTGAAGATCTCTCCACCTAATGTCTCTGGCTGGTTAAATCATCTCTCAGTTTTTATTTTATGTAATTTTTTTAAATTTATTTTATACATAAATGGAAGTTATTAGGTTTTTATCGTGTTTTTTTTTTGTTTTGTTTGTTTTTGCTTTTTTTTTGTGGTCATAGTCATGGATCAGAGGACGATAAAAGGAAGTTTTTTATTCAATTTGAAAACCTCGTCTCTCATGTTATATCAGACTCAAATGACGTCACGAGCCGGATCCGACCCGCGGCTTTAGGTTGCCGACCCTTGAACGACACAATACCGTAAAATGATAGGAACATACATTATGTATATATGCACATTATATAAACTGTCTATGCAACAAAACAAATCTATCTATTACATTTTATATTGACATGTTGTATCAGAGAGTTATCACACAGGTATATATTACAGTTCATATTATATAAGGTATTATTTTTTTTAAAGAATAGTATATGCTTCATACCTTTTTTTTCTTCAAGAGTTCTTCTATCTTCACTGCTGAGCTCCGTGACGAAAGATGAAATAACCAATGCCATAACCAACTGAGACTTTTTTCTTCCTTCTTTTGTGAAACCACTGAAAAACACTTTATTTTATTTTAATATAAATTTATTTCAGCTGTCTCAAATGGTCTTCACGTGGAGTCTGCATTTCGTGTCTACATGCTTCACAACCTCGCTTCCTGGCTTGAAGCACGTCTGTTCACTTCCGTGACCAAACTCAAACTCTCTCCTTTCTTTAACCTTCCCGACTTATTGACTTCAGTTCCGTTACGGCATCATTCAAAAAGCACATGTATCTCAACGTGCGTTCTTTCTACGTCTTCCTGCCCAAGGTTATTTTGTTTATATTTAACCTAGCTAATTTATGTAAACATCCTCAGCTAAAACCCATTGCAATACTTTATTCTATAAACAATAAATAACTTCCAATATAAACTGGTAAAACAATATCACTCGATAGATAAATAGATAGACAGATAGATCGATAATAACTTTTAACCATATTGTTATATAATGATAGTACACAAAGCATCCTCTTCTCATATTAAGAATTTTTTTTTTAATAGTAACATTACTTATAAACTCTTTATTAGCCTAAAGGCTTTTTTTTTTAACAATTCTGTTCCTTAACCGCGTTCTTATTTTGCATATATCAATCAGCGACTATTTTCAGTTGTTTATAAAACATTCGGATAATACTTTAACTAATATCGAACTAATGCAAATTGGCTTAGTTTTATCAGAAAGATAAAACTTTAGTTGCTTGATTATTTTCAGTTAACTAAAATGAAAGCATTTGAGAAAAAATATTTAGAAAGATCTATTTGTGTAATATCCTCTCTCAGTTATTTTTATATTAGTAAAAATACAGGCAATCAGTACACAGGATTTTATATGAATTGTAAATTTAAACTGGCAATACGTTATAATTGAATATTTAGAACTTTAACAGCAATCAGAATCGATAATTGTATTCGAAATATGGATTAAGAATCGAATCTGTAATTGTATCGGAATCGGGAACAAAAATCTGGAATCTTCGCGTCACTAATTCATACGTAATCACATAACTCTTGCTCCCCTTATTTTGTCCTTTGGTCCTCACATTCCAGGTGCGCTGTTAGTGACAAAGAGGAAATAATTGCTGTATTCTAGATCAGAATCTATTCTACCTAACACATATTATTGGCAAGTTTTAACACTGAAGTAGTATTTTTTAGCTCCTAGTATCAAATGGTGCCATGTTTTGTCTGGAGCGATTACGATTAAAAAATAAATGCTGATTCATTTAACAATAATCAGAATCAAAATCGGTAATCGTAGTGAAATCGGGAATTTAGAAGAGAATCGGTAATCGAATTTGAATCGCTAATTGTATTGGAATCGGAGGAAAAATTATTCATTCGTCCCATCACTAGTTGCTACGTCATAAAACAAGCAAACAAAACAGTTCGATGCATAATTTACAATAGCTTTTTTTTTTTTTTTTTATTAAATAACGCCAAATTAGTTTGATTTGTAAGTGAGACAGGCAAGCAAAGTCCTCCACTGGTTAGAAAAGCCTAAAAACACCCCCCGTAAGAAAACATCAATTTTTTAAGTCTTACCCAGAACTAGACAAATGTGGCGCCGACCGGTGCGACAAAGGGATGTTGGCGCCAGGTTAATGTCGGCGCAAAAACACCTGCTTCTATAGTCTTCTTGCCTGTCGTAGTAAAATTGAAAGAGAGGAGATACAAAGCAGGGGGACTACGATCTATAGAATGTGAAATATGTAGGTTTGCAATCACAGGTGCATTATATGTTATGTAAAATGTAATAAACCATATTTACAATTAAACAGAACGTTACTTACTATTTTATCCGTTACGTCGCGTGTCCTTACGAACAATTCTAGTATGAATTTTGGAAGCCTTGAACTTATTCTTTTTTTAGACTTACTACAAATCACAATAGATTGCTGCTTATACTTTCATGCAAATACACATACAAACACGCATACAAACTATATATATATATATATATATATATATATATATATATATATATATATATATATATATATTCATTATTTCATGAACAATTTGCTTGAGTCAAGTTGGCATTTTCTTTATTTCCGTGGTATTTTTCTACTTCCGTTGTATCTTTGAAATCAATTTTTCCGTCATTACTAAATTCTTGTTGGCCATGGAAGCTTTCGTTACGCCAGGTAAAAAATATAACGATTAGAAATAATCTTTCTTCCTCAACTACTTGCAAACGGGATCTTTCTACTAATTTGAATTACACGCGTTTGAATTTTTAATTCGGATATATCTATCGTCTGGATTTTTAACTTTTAATTAACTTTTTCATTTTTTATTTCTTTTCTCTATTTCATGAACTCTTTGCACTAAAATCTAATTTAGCATATATGACTAGTTTTTATATAACCCAGTTTAAACGTATGCTAGTATTATTCATTTGCCAATAACTTTCTTCTGGTGAAAAGATGCATTTCTTGAAACTCCGCAGATTAAGGAAATTTTAATTTTTCTCTTTTGAGTATCCTGTCAAACAATAAATTTAGGTAAAGTAGAATTTACAGAATTGTGTTTAATGAAAAGCTCTGTTTCCTATTTTGCTGTATTGACGTTTTGTTATTTGGTTGGAATTACTAGTTCTGGTTTTTAACTGATAGCAATAAGACGAAAAGGTCAGAAAATGAAAAGAAGAATAAAATTGTTTAGAGGAGGAATGTGATCCCCTCATTGCCACATCACTGCCCCCACCTTCCCAAAAAAAAAAAAAAAAGAGCGAGGCCAAATAACCAAGTAGAGTCAAGGAGAAAGGAAATACCAATGAATTGACCAGACCTCAGCCGGATAAGTGCGAAGAGAACTAGGACCTTGGGGAGGCTTATTGCCACTCAAATTCCATCAAAAACCAATAGCCGCTGACAACGAGAAATCAATGGCAAGCAGCTGTTGCGATAATGCAAATGCTATCGAAAGAAGAGAAGAGTACCGGGAACCTGGAGAGACTTGTTGTCACTCAGCTTTCAGGGAACACCACAGGCTGTTTTCAGGGAAAGATCTCTGAAGACCTGTGTGAAAGCTCCTTGTAAGCCAATAATAATAATAATAATAATAATAATAATAATAATATCAAAGAGTAAAAGGGATATAAAAAGGGTAAAAACGAAAACTATAGCTAAAAAGAAAAAGAGATTAAAAAGGAATGATAATAGTAATAATAATGATTATAATAACAATTAAATAATAATAGTAATCATATTAATAAAGATGATAATTATGATGATGATGATGATAATAGTAATAATAATGGTAATAATAATGATAATAATAATGATGATAATAATAACGATAATAATAATAACGATGATAATAGAAAATAATGATAATAGTAATGATAATGGTGATGAGAATACTAATGATAATAATGACAATCATTAGGATGATTATGATGATAATAATTATAATAATATAATGATAATATTAATGGTTATATTAATGTTAACAATTATTAGATTGTTTCTTTATCTTTTCTCACTTATTTTAATTTATTATTTCTTTTTGCCTTGATTTATCATACTTCGTTTCTCAATTTGTTACTCTTTCTCCCTCTCTCTCTCTCCCTCTCTCTCTCTCCCTCCTGATTTTGTTGTGTGTTTATATATAAAGAAAATTGATGAAGTCACATTTTATCATAATAATAATAATAATAATAATGATGATAATGATAATAATAATATCAATAATAATAATAATGATAAAAATAATAATAGTATCAATCATAATAATAATAATAATAATAATAATATTAATAATAATAAAAATAATAATAATATCAATAATAATATCAATAATAATAATAATAATATCAATAATAATAATAATAATAATAATAATACCACTCAAATTCCAGTATAAACCAATGGCCACTGTCGGCGAGAAATCAATGGTAAGAGGCTGTTACGATGATGTAAATTCATTTGCAAATGCTATCGAAAGAGGTGGAGAGAACTGGACGTCTGGGGAGACTTGTTGTCACTCAACCTCCAGAGAACCCCACAGGTTTCCAATCAGATCATTTGTTGACTCGTGTGAAAGCTCCATGTTAGCCAATAATAATAATAATAATAATAATAATAATAATAATAATAATAATAATACGGTAGGTTTATTACCCTCCCATTTCCAGTAGGACTAATAGCTGCTGCCAATGTGAAATCAATGGTAAACGTCTGTTGAGATATCGAAAATTAATTTGCAAACGTTATCGAAAGAGGTGGTGAGTACTGTTATCATTCAGCCTCTAGAAAAATACCACAGGTTTTTCTTCAGGAAATCTTTGATAGTGATCTGTGTGAACACTCCTAGTGAGTAACTAATAATTAAAAGAAGGAAAATAAGGAAACATGAGTAAAATTAAATGATGGAATGGTGAAGAATAAGGCATAGAAGCGAAAAAAAAAGAAAATTTTAATTTCTCCGATGAAAAAGATGAAGAAGAAAAAACGGAGGATGGAGAGAGAAAGTGTAAGGGAAGAAAATTTATTTTATTTTTTTTTTTTTTTACATTTTCACCCCAAACAAGGCACATTGCCACTTTGGTGTAAGGGGCTACTATCAGGGGCAACAACTACTGGGGTACTATGTAGGGATTTGGGCAGCAAGATGTCGGTTCACGTTACACTTGAACTTCTGCACGTCAGTACTGTTGGGGAAGCAGGAATCTGGAATGGAATTCCAGAGTCTAGCGGTTTTGGGGAAGAAACTACTGGAGTAGAAAGATCTTTTACATCTAGGGATCTCTACTGTGTGGGAGTGGGATTTAGCTGCCTGCCGGGTTTGTCGAGGGTGTCTACGTCGTGGGGGCACAAGTGTCTGGAGTTCGTCAGAGAATTCACCATTAAAATACTTGTAGAACAGGCAGAGGGATGCAACATTTCGTCGATGGGACAGAGGCTGAAGCTTAGATGCCAGTTCAGGGCCTATCAGGTTTGTGACTCTCTTTTTAACCTTGTCTAGGAGCGAGAGACTAGTAGCAGATGCACCAGCCCAAATGTGACAACAATACTCCATACATGGGCAAATGGTGGCCTTATAGAGGTACAGGATACTTTCGGGTGTTAGTAATAATATGAAGAAATAAAAGGAAAAAGAAGAAGAAGAATGAAAAAGAAGAAGGAGGAAAGAAGAAAAGGGCAAACAAATAATAATAACTAACAGTACCCGAGGAAATCCTACGGAATGAAAATATATTTAATCAACAAATGTTTCAATAATGCTGATATTTTTATGGATATAAAACCCAATAACATGCAACAAATATGAGTTTCTTAACATTTCTATAAAAAAATAGTGTCCATTGTATTTTAAATATAGAATTGACCCAAATGATATAAAATTTATAAGTACAAATAAATACTCAGAAAGTAATATTGTGCTACATAGTTCAATACAAATAATAACATCTCATTATAAAAGACAATCTATAATTAACTCTTTCCATCCAGCGGTTCTTGGTAAACAATATTCTTCCTTTTTTTTTGCCCTGCATCTTTTGAATGTCCCCTTTTTAAGTACATTCCGTTGACTTATTTCTTCGGGAAAGAACCGCGGCTCGTTGGAATTGCTAGACATTTCATTTCTCACACATTTACAATAATTATTATAATGATATTTTTAAAAAAAGCTACATCCAAAGGAGGCTGTTCTTATATTTATATCTTAGGTTGCCAGATTGGCCGTTTTAATGTCGAATTTCGTGAATGCGGCCTATTTGAAGTAGTTTGATCTTCAAAACTTAGATTTGGCCTTCTTTCTAGCATAACGTATGGACTAACTAATGAAGGAACAATGTTATATAGATAATTAAACAGTAGTAGATGTCGAAGGAGGGGGGCAGGAGGAGTAAGAGCGGGAAAACAGAAGAGGCAATCGACGGAAGTACTGAATAGAAAAACAAAGGAGGGTGAGGAGGTGGAGCAATTAGATAGGTACTTGTACAGTTTAATCAAGACATTAAAAAATGAAAATATCGAAAAAAAAAAAGTTTAAATTGTACGTATCCATTATGGAATGAAGTTCTCCGAAAAAAAAATTCACTTAATTTCATGAAGTAGTTTTTGTTTTACACCGAAAAAAACAATTTGTTCTGATACCGAGCATAAAGTTCGATTTTTAGGAAGAAAAGCTAGTATTAAAGATGGGAAGGGTGTGTCAGTGCTTTAACTAGAGTTATCTCCCTTTGGCTTTTCTAAACTCCAAAAAAAATTAAGAAAAAAATCCAAGATTTCTGCCTTCAACGTGCTGTCAAAAAAAAAAAAAACTACTCGAAAAAATTCAGTTCAGAACGGATACGTACAATATAATATTTTTCGATATTTTCATTTTTTAATTTGTTGATTAAACTGTACAAGTACCATTAGATAAAATAGAAACACACATGCGACACCACAATCAATGGTAACATCTCAAAGACCACCAACGACCAGCATCTCTCCGGGGGTTTTTTTTTTCTCCTACCTTGAGCACGTGGTTCAATGGGGCAAAAAATGTTAATTTTAATTCACCCAAAACCAAACTCCTATCTATTCACACCCAACGCTCTGGTCACTACTTCGCCTTAACTGAAATGAACGACTCCCGTCTCAAATAAGCGCCCTTCTTCGACAAGTTTCGTAAACTTATCTGCACCCTTAATCTGAAATGGGAGATTTACATCAAATCGATTGCAATTGTCACTGGAAAATATTTGCATCATTCTACCGCAATCCCCTATCGGTGAGTGATGCTGTTTTCTCTTCCCTGCAATTTCTGAGCTTCAATCTATGGTCCCTTCACGCCAAACTTTCACAAAAATATTACTCGTTTAGCTACAATCACTACCAACAATTTCCCCTACTTTCTGTCTGTATCTAAATCTAAACGCAGATTCCGAATTAAAGCTTTTTTCCTAGAACTGCACGTCTGTGAAACTCGGTTCCGCAGGCATGCTTTTCTACTGACTATAACATGGTCGTTTTCAAGTTTTTTAATGTCTTGCTCTCTTAAATATTCATATTCTAACCAATGTTTACCAGTACGCTCATTAACCCTTATCCTAGTGTGGCCTTCGTCCCTTGATAAGTATGAAACCTTGAAAATTAAATATGGCGCAAAGGAAGAGGAAGTCTTGGCTTGAAATATTTTTAAAGGCTACAAAACAAAGGATGCATAAGATGGCGACTGCAAGTCGGTAATGTAACGCTGTCCTTCCGTGAGAAGCATATCGATCATAGCTTTTTTTTTCTTCTCATATGAAAAAAACATTACGATGGCCAAATTGATACGAAGAAGCAACAGAAATAACAATAAAAAAAAATTTGGAAGGCAAAGATAATAAAATAGGTTTGCAAAAATAAAGAAGAAAATAAAATAAATACGAAACTGCTTAGGGAATTCCAACGGTGAGAGTATTTTTTGCTTTAAGATTTTTTTAATTAATTTTAGATATGTTTTCTGTTTTTCTCCATTTTATTTGTGTTTAGTATTAAGTGATGTTTCCCCTATTTCTTTGACCATTATATCACTATAAACAATTCGTTTCTTATCGTTGAGCACTTTCCGTTGAATTAAAAGTCGGTCAATTTAGCTCTTATGCGTAGATCATCGTATAACAATTTGATCACTGTCTGTCTGACGTAATGAACATTTAAATTAAAATGTTTAAAATTCAACGCTATTTCATACGGTTAATAGTAGCCGAATGGATACGGCCTCCGCTAATCGAGCCAGAGATGTCTCGTGTCGCGGGGTTCGAATCGTTCGACTGGTAGTAATCGTGACACCCTGCACTGAAGAATCCCGAAAGGATGAAACACTAGTGTCTGTAGGTATTTAATTATTATAGTAAAAAAATAATTATATATATATATATATATATATATATATTAGCCGAATATTCAAATCAGATCTTTCCTAACATGTGTTTTCAGAAAATGTCCGTTCGGTTGCTTTCAACAATTTTTACGTTTTTCTGTTTCTACGGCTTCTTCTACGATATTCGTCAACAAGTGATGTTGGAAGCATTTTCACTCTAACACTCATATTTACTCTCACTACTATCAACATCTGTAAAGTTTACTTTATAACTCCAATTCTATTTGTATCTTACTTAAATTCAGTCGAGTAAGCTTTATAGACTAACCTTGGTGATTTTATAATTAGATATATTTATTTATACAAACACATTGTACATATATATACACACAAATAGGACACGTACACACGCGCATCTCGCATATATATATATATATATATATATATATATATATATATATATATATATATATATATACAATACAATATATAATATATATTGCTCCTATATATGTATATATATATATACAATACAATATATAATATATATTGCTCCTATATATATATATATATATATATACAATACAATATATGATATATATATATTGCTCCTATATATATATATATATATATATATATATATATATTTATATATATATATATATATATATATATATATATATATATATATATATATATATATAGGAGCAACGGTATAGTTACATTCTAAGATCTAAATATTTATTTTTCATGCAAAGCAGCTACTCCAGCGTGATACAATTTCTGTTATTAATGTGTCAATACCGTCTATTCAAGTATATATATACTCTCGAATCAGTTACACTAGAGGTCAAATAGGCCTTTGTCCTGTGAGTGCATGTTCATTGGCTGATGAGAAGGGCGCGGTGGATACTAGAAAGCTGATTGGCTAACTAAAATCTCAATAAAAGGTGCGTATATAAAAACGACAGACAACCACAAAATACGCGAATAAGCCTGCCGAATCCTATAGTGGCTGAAACGCTGAATATCCAGTGTAAATCGCCATATATATTTTATAAATTACTAACTAGCTCTACCTACGTATTGAGCATTTGAAGAAAATACTTAAAGTTTAAGCATAAATTTATACCTTCGTATATTAATTTTATGTGAGTAAATGAAGTAGTTTATATATATATATATATATATATATATATATATATATATATATATATATATCCTTTGAGTTTTTTATATTTAGGCAGAATTTCATTATTCACGCATATTTTATTGAAGAGGGTCTTCGTTCTTCTTTTTATGATCTTTCTTTCGAATTTTTCTTGTTTTCGTACAAGTATTTTTTTGTGGGATCCAAAGTTCTTATAAAGTCCCCTAGTTTACCGAACGTTTTCGGTCTCGATTGACCATCGTCAGGGTTGTTCTTCCCGTGCATCCTATATATTGATTGATTTGTTCTCTGTCGTTTTACTGTTTTTTATTACTAATTTACTATGTGTAGTTTCGCCTAATTTGAATTTTATTTCCCCTTCCTCTTCACCTTTAGAAGCATTAATAATAAAAAGTAAAAACCCAACCATTAATAAAATAAACTTTGACAACAGCAGCAGAATTCTCCACCTATTCTAACACGATAAAGGTGAAGAAGAAGGGGGAAAAATTAAAATTAGGCGAAACTACACATAGTAAATTAGTAATAAAAACATATCTATCTATATATATCTATATATATATATATATATACATCTATATATATACATCTATATATATACATCTATATATATACGTATATATATACATCTATATATACATATATATACATCTATATATATATGCATCTATATATATACACATATATATATATACATCTATATATATACATATATATACATCTCTATATATATATGTATATATACATCTATATATATACATATATATACATATATATATACATCTATATATATACATATATATACATCTATATATATACATATATATATATATACATCTATATATATATACATATATACATCTATATATATACATATATATACATATATATATATACATATATATACATATACATCTATATATATACATATATATATACATATATATACATATATATACATCTATATATATACATCTATATATACATCTATATATATATACATATATATACATCTATATATACATATATATACATCTATATATATACATATATATATACATCTATATATATATACATCTATATATACATCTATATATACATCTATATATATATATATATATATATATATATATATATACAGTGATGATCCTATTTATTGGCACGGTAAAATAAAAGTTACATTTTGTCTAATAAATTCTAAAAAATTGATTAAATTAAAGAAAATAACAAAGTATATTATGTATTTTTAACTGGCCTTTCCGATGCAGCAATCGGATTTTAGAAAAAATAAATAACAAAGGAACAACAAACATAATTGCAAAAAACCCTTGTTCAAAATTATTGGCACGATTTATTTAATAATCAATTGTATAGCCTTTGGCCTTGATTACCTTCCTCAGTCGCTTTTCATAGTTTACAACCAAGTTGTTGCACTCTTCAGTAGTAATTTTAGCCCACTCTTCTTGACAATAATCCTCCAATTGAATAAGATTCTTAGGCTTCCTTTGCACTACCCTCAATTTTAATGTTCTCCATAAATTTTCAATTGGATTAAGGTCTGGGCTTTGTGATGGCCACTCCAAAACATTAATATGATTGTCCTCAAGCCATTTCTTAGTCAGTTTAGCCGAATGCTTTGGGTCATTATCTTGCATGAACCACCAACGACGACCAAGTGAGAGCTCTTTAGCAGAGTCTTTCAGGTTTTCATCCAATATTTTAACATAGTCTTCCTTTTTTATGCTACCTGTGACCTTAACAAGTCGCCCTGGTCCAGAGGCAGCAAAGGATCCCCAAAATATCAAACTGCCTCCACCGTGCTTCACTGTGGGTATGGTGTTCTTAGGCAGGAAAGCTTCGCCAGATTTTCTGTAAATATAAGACACTTTATTATGGCCAAATAACTCTATTTTCGTTTCATCAGTCCATAGAACACGTTTCCAGAATGCAACATCTTTATCAATATGACGTTTTGCAAAGGCTAGCCTTGCTTTCAGGTGCATAGGCTTCAATAAGGGAGTCTTTCTCGGACGACATGCTTTTAAACCAGCTCTCTTCAAAACTCTACCAACTGTATGTCGAGATACATTCACTCCAGAGGTGCTCTGTTCATCAACAATCTCCCCAACAGAGATCCTTGGGTTTTGTTTTACTTGTCGAACAATTTTCCGTTCATCTCTTGGGGAAAGAATCCTTTTTCTCCCTCTACCCTCTAAACTCATAACGTGGCCTTGCGATTTGAACTTGTTTATTATGGCTCTAACAGTGGATTTGGGAAGGTTTAGCTTCTTTGAAATCTTATCATAGCCCTCCCCATTGGTATGGCATGCTACAACAAGCTTCCTGACGTCTTCGCTGTGTTCCTTAGTTTTAACCATGGCGATTGAAAATTATAATTTAGTCACTTATAATAGTTTAAATAAATCGCTATCTAAAAATTATCTGAAAAAAATTATTCACTGAATTAGCGTTAAACAAGCATAATATGGCTATAAAAAAGTTCAGAAAGCACGTAAACCGGAAATTGATTGATATTATACTGATACTAAAAGAAAAACAAAGCCGTGCCAATAATTTTGAACAAGGGTTTTTTGCAATTATGTTTGTTGTTCCTTTGTTATTTATTTTTTCTAAAATCCAATTGCTGCATCGGAAAGGCCAGTTAAAAATACATAATATACTTTGTTATTTTCTTTAATTTAATCCCTTTTTTAGAATTTATTAGACAAAATTTAACTTTTATTTTACCGTGCCAATAAATATGATCATCACTGTATATATGTTGGCGTAAAACTCACGTATTACTTTGTTTAGGTGATAAAAACATTTGAAGTAATTTACTACTGTTAACTTATAAATAACGCATTAACCTGATAATGTTTTTTTTTTACATTCGTTTTCAAACATTATAAAGGCGGGCTCTAATTATGGCATTGTAATTTAAAATAGCAGACTCTAATTCTCGGAGGTCCTGAATATCACCTTAAACTATATCAAGTGGTGAAGCCATAGCTTGCGGGCTTTGGGGAGTGTGGACCCACCCTTTTATTACCATTGCCTCCAGGTCCACTCTGACCCGAAGTGGTAGTACCTGTTAGGGTCCTAACTATGGGTTAAATAGAAACCGACTTGAAAACAACAAATATATTCTATTCAAAAGATTTTCTTAAATCTTTGGATTCGGCATTAAATAACCCGAAAAAGGTTGATATGCCGTAAAATAAAAACAACCAACCAATCTAATTCTCGGATTTCATGTTTGATATTGTTTTTAAGTTCTTGAATTGTTCTTGGATTCTTCAGATATACACTTTCTTTAAGATAATCCCAATGGAAAAAGGCAGGGGCTGTCATAATCCGGTGAAGGTAAAAGTTAGATAAAATCAGAACATCTGCTAATTAAAAGCTCTCCAGGCAATTCCCTTAGGAGCGCTATACTTGTCAAGACCACATTTCTGGGTTGTCTTAATAGCTGGCTTCAATCATTTGTTGACAGCGCTATGCGGATACCGTCACAGCAACATCTTTTTCGTGTTCAAAGAACTAAGGACCTATTACGCTTTCTGGGGTAACAGTACACCATAAGGTACATTTTATTGGATGCAATTCACGCTGATGAACAATTCTTGCATTTACAAATGCCCATATATATATATATATATATATATATATATATATATATATATATATATATAAAATGTAAAGTTGGTTCGTTCTAAACGAATAAAACCATATTTCTACGTTACCAATTTATTTGAAATTTTCAGACAACCCATTTTTAGAGTCGAGGTATGTTTTTATGTTATTAAAATAAATTTACCTCGCGAATTATTAAAATTAAAATATTAAATAAAATAAATATTTTTTTAACCGTTACTGCGAATCTGTTCTGTTGATAAAACTGAACTTCCGGTTCGATTCATTTCACAGCCACGAATTGACGAAAGATTTCATTTTCTGTTAACTCGATAAGTAAAAAAAAGAAAAAAAAACATATTTCATTTATTTATCTTCCAATTTTTTTAATTTACACATCTTTTCTTTATTATATAAGGCCAAAAGAAAAGTTTGTCGCTTGCTTTTTGAGTTTTTTTTGTTTTGTTTTTTTCGATATAAGATTCGTTGGTAAAGTACAGGGTTTTTTTTGTCCGCGCTATTTTGTAAATCGTATTTCTAGGTTTAATTAGTTTTATTTTTTTTTATTCAATTGTAAGGTTAAAATACACCCTCCCCTCCCCATGTTAAGAATGGCTTTTTAAATAATAACGTTATTATTTCAACACGGATCACTCTCTGCATGAGTATTGTACTTTCACCTTACAATTTAATAAACAAAACATGGTACTTATGCAGAGAAGGTACCGTGCTGAAATAACGCTATTAAGAAAGCCATTCTTAACATGGGAAAGGGAGAGTTTCTGTAACTATTTTATATTTTCACCTAACAGTATAATAAACAATAGATAGTACTTATGCAGACAAGGTACCGTGCTGAAATAATACCGTTATTTAGGAAGCTATTCTTAACATGGGGAGGGAGTTTCGCATCTATTCTAAAATATGAATGCTTTTCGTGCACTTATTATCCGTGCTGAAATAATAACGTTATTATTTAAAAAGCCATTCTTAACATGGGGAGAAGAGGGTGTTTTGTAACTATTCTGGACTTTCACCTAACAATTTAATAAACAAAAATTAAACTTAAGCAGACAAGTAACAGTACAGAAGCATTAACATTATTTAGAATACAATTGAATAAAAGAAAAACTTTAATTAAACTTGGAAATACGATTTAAAAAATAGTACGGATAAATTTGTCTAATTCTTAATTTCTTATGTTATTGGAAAAAAAAAAAAAAAGGTAAATATGAGGAATTACTCCATCCTCGAAAATTCCTTTAAAATTACCACTCCTTCGAGGTTTTTGGGGTCGCTGAAAACGAAAATAACCTTTATAATTAAGGCAAACGAGTAGTTTCCAAGATATGAAGAAATGTTAGTTTAAAAAAGTGAAGGATCACTTTTCCATAATAATTTAACGTAAAATGATCACCCACTTTGTGGCCACGATATTTGGGGTGGGGCTTTCTTTCTACCCTTGGAAAATCCTTTAAAATTACCTGCTTAAATTGGTTGGAGAGGCGGGGGGTCGGTCGCCAACCCCCACCCCACCACCACCACCACACAGAGAAATATGCCCCTCTCTCAGGTGGCCAGAAAATGGGTTCTCATTCTAAGTTCAATTTAAATTGAAAAGTGATCACCCACTTTTCGAAAAAGTAATTTCTTCATATGAAAACTTTCGTTTTGCGACGGAAACGGTTTGCAGATTCGTTTTTAGTACACTGAAATCTACAATAAAATATTTCGTTATATACGAACATGAGACGGGCCTTAAAGTAAAATAATACCGGATTTTTTGGAGCAGATTTGCCGTTTAGTTGTATAATATCCTCAAACCAGGTAATCACTAAAAGGGACTCTTAAAAGTCGTTACCTGTATCGATCAAAATTTAAAACCACTGATTATATGTCAGCCTACATCACAGTAACATATATTGAGTGAGTTCCTAACAGTATTTTGTATAGTTTTTTAGTTTAAACTCATTTTCCCAAAATTTCCCCAAACTTAACGCGTTCGATACAGTCTGCCGCCATTTGTATTTTTCAAATATACCGATAAACACTGCATGTTCTTGGACTGATTAAACATTATACATTACATAAAAACACTACAATCTTATCCAGTTAGGTAGAACATTTACTTTTCTTGCCTTTGCTAACATTTATTTGTTATATATTCATTTTTTGACAACTTCTTTGTATTTGTTAATACAAACCCTTTTCATTTAATGTAACGTTTAGTCAGCTTGAAAAACAGTGTTTATCGGTGTATTTGAAAGATACAAATGGTGGCGGACACTGTTGATTATGTTAAGTCTTAGAAAGTAAGTTAAAACTAAAAAAACTATACAAAATACTGTCACAAACCCACCGATTATGTCAGCCTATGTCATGGTAACATATTCGGTGGGTTTTTGACACTGTATTATATAGTTTTTAGTTTTCAACTTAATTTCCCAAACTTAACGTATTCAACAGTCTGCAACCATTTCTGTTTTTCCAGCCGATTAAACATTTTACCTTACATAAAAACACTAATCAATTATCAAGTTAGGTAGAAATGTAACTTACCTTACCTTTGCTTTCATTTGTGTTTGGACAACTTTTTCGAATCTGTGTATAGAAACCCCCCCCCCCATCACTCAAATATTAATTACTAACTCATATTTTTGTATACAGAAAAAAAAAAAAAAAAATATTTAGCGTTTCAACGTTAGTTTTATCCACTGATTGTTGGTCGAGCCCAAGCAATGATTGCCGGTAATCCTGAGGATCATGATCCAATTCTGCAAGAGTACCATTTTTTTCATTTTTTTTTTAGAGTGGATTGCTGTACTAAGAATATAAGAAACATGCATTTTCTCTTTTTATTAGAATTTTCCATTACACCAAATTAAGCCACAGAAACGCGTGGCAGGGTACAGCTAGTATATATATATATATATATATATATATATATATATATATATATATATATATATATAGTAATTTATAAAATATATATGGCGATTAAGCTACACTGAATATTCGGCGTTTCATCCACTATAGGATTCGTCAGGCTTATGCGCATAAGATTTTATAAAATATACATGGCGATTAAGCTACACTGAATATTCGGCGTTTCATCCACTATAGGATTCGTCAGGCTTATGCGCATAAGATTTTATAAAATATATATGGCGATTAAGCTACACTGAATATTCGGCGTTTCATCCACTATAGGATTCGTCAGGCTTATGCGCATAAGCCTGACGAATCCTATAGTGGATGAAACGCCGAATATTCAGTGTAGCTTAATCGACATATATATTTTATAAATTACTAACTAGCTCTACCTACGTATTGAGCCCTTTTGAAGTAAATACTTAAAGTTTACGCATAAATCTATACTTTCGTATATTAATTTTATGTGAGTAAATGAAGTAGTTATATATATATATATATATATATATATATATATATATATATATATATATATATATACTGTGTGGACAATGAGATTGTAAACAAACTCATTCCTTAACTAAAAAAAAAAGTTTTAGCATTTTCTGTGTTGAAAACGTCTTGTTCAATCCGTTGTTGTTTATTTTATTTTTAAAATTGTGTTGTCTCTCTCTGATGTTATCGACTAAAACCCACTTCTTCCGTTTTTTTTTTTTTTTTCATTGTTGGTCAGAAGAAACAAAGACTTCCGACCAAAAAGGTCAGACCCACAAAAGGCGAATGTCGGATACGTTGACCAAAGAACATTAGGCGGCGACAAACATTCTATCGTGTTATTGGTCAATATCCGGTATTGGGTTTAGAAGAATGTCGGTGCATGCGCGATCAAAGTAATGACAGAACAAAAAAATGTGTTTATGGTAATTTAGAAAGAAAATTGCGATCGATAAAGGAAGTATTAGAAATTGGGGAATTTTATTCCTTTAAATGGGCTATAACGAATAATATTGCAATAACTATAATGAAAGGAAGAAACGGACAAGAACGGAAACAGAAATCAAAGATAGAAAAAAATAATGACGGGTAATAAAAATAGGCGATCATTCTTTTTCGCAAAAAAAATAATAGACAAGCGTGGTGGAACGTGGTGGAGAGAGATGGAGCAGGTACTCGCTCTAATCAGTTGGTCAGGGGTTCTATTCCGATTAGCAGCACTTTTAGAACGGTGGGTAAATGTGGTGGAGCGGGCAGTGTGTTCTCGTTGTAATAAGTCGGTCTGGTGTTCAATCCTGACTAGCGGTACGTTTGGAAATTTCGTAAAAAGAATGCGCGATGATGGAGGAACGTGGTGAAGCGAGATGAAGCAGGTTGTGTGTTCTCTGTGCAAATACTCGGTGTGAAGTTCAATCCCGATTAGCGGCACATTTGAAAATTTCTTGAAAAGTGCAGGCGAGTGTGGAAAACATGGTAGAATAAGGTGGAGCGGGTATTGTGTTCTCGTTTTAATCAGTCGGTCAGGGGTTCTATCCCGACTTGCGGTTCTTTTGGAAATTTCCTATAAAAATATAAACCACAGCCTAACGAAAGCCTTGTGATTGAATGTGGCTGTGCTTTATCTTTTCTGACGCCGTTTGTTGTTGCGGTCAGGTTTTTGCCTGACCAAGACACCATCTATTAGCTGAGATGTATTGTTATATATTGGTACCCTACGCCAGGAGGTAGCGATTATGGTAACTAGTATGAATATCCGGTATGTTACATCAAGTACGTCGAGGATCGATGCCTCTGTTCAGTCTCGAACGACAAAGGATATCCCCTGTAGGGGCAGTTGCGCGTGTAATTGTGAGGCAAGGGTCGCGCAATCCCTAACCACACCTCTCCTGAATCGACATTGTTTGGGTTCAGTGGCAAGGAGAAGATCAGGACAACTGGAAACAATGCCGAGATAAGCGGAGAGCACATACAGCACCTGGAAGTCCCAAATAGTCACCCATTTAGTACTGACCAGGCTCAATGTTGCTTAATTTCGGTGATCCAGCGGGAATGAATGTGTGTAAACGTGATTAACATGTCGAGGAAACCTGGCGGCAAACGGAAAGAATTTAGAGGCAATTAAAGTCGTGGAAGACGATTGATCAGACGTGTTCAAAAATCTAGGAATATAAGTGAATATTTCCTTAAGACTGTCAGCTTGTCGGCCATTTTTAAAGTTAAGAAAATTAAGCAAGAAGAAATTAATTTTAATATTTCTTTTATAAGATTAATTTTCGTTTCCTTCCCTTTCATGAACAACTTTTCTTTCTCAAATAAAACCTTTAAAACCACCATTGTTTACCGTATATGAGTTTAATTCGCTTGAGTTAAACATCCGATCGACAGCCACTAGACGACGCATCAATTTGGGGAACGGCCACATGGAAAAGCGACAATCAAATAATGACGACCAGACCACGCACGTATGTAAAAAAATAATTTTATTAATTGGTTTATGTTTTTTGATCGCTCACTGGCAACATCCCACCCACCTGCAGCGAGTACCCGTTTGTGTCTCTCTTTGTTTAACATGTGCTTGCGTATGAAGATGCTACAGTAATTCAACGTCTTGTGTATCTAAGACGGGAAGGTACACAAAGAATTCATTTGTTCCCGACTCCATAGATTTAGTAGAACTTTCCTCTTTTTAGAAATCTTTCAAATACTACAACTGATCATCTCTTTGGTTTTGGTAACATTCACTCACAGACCTTTAATTTTTATAGCATTCCTGCAAACCTTTTACTTAAACTGTAAACCTTCCATTGTTTCACAGGCCGGCACTGAAGTTTTACTACTTTACCACATTTCTCTTTTCACTCGGACTTCCTAATACTTAAAGGTACCACAAAAAAAAATTGATTTTCTCTTCATCCGAAAATTGAGTAGAAAAAAATGTTCTCGTTTTAGAAAGCTTTCTTACGCTGCAACAACTGATCCTAACTTTGGTCTTGGTAACATTCACGTTGGTCTTCAGACCAAGATCTCAGTGTAGTATCTGTTCTGATACTAACGAGTGACGAGATCTACTTAATCCATTGCTTAAGTTCAAAGGTTTGTTCTTCAAGAACTGACTCCATTCTTTGGGAGTCAGGACGTTTAAAAACCTTATATATTTTGTTATTTACTGTTTTTTTTTTTTTTGTTACAGACAGTCTAGTACTCGGTAGGACTTAAGCAATTGGCAAGTTTGGGGGAGACTTAAGCAATTGGCAAGTTTGGGGGAGACTTAAGCAATTGGCAAGTTTGGGGGAGACTTAAGCAATTGGCAAGTTTGGGGGAGACTTAAGCAATTGGCAAGTTTGGGGGAGACTTACGTGCCTTTTTTTAGGTGGCGGTCTCTGTGTCTTCAAATCGGTGAATATCTGTCGCGTACTATGCCAACAAATAGGAATAAATCAGGCAACTGAATCGCACACCTTGGGGGGGGGGGCGTCAAGCTTAAAATCTGTTGCAGAGGGTGTCACATTTAGTAGCGCCTCAATGTCTGTGGAACCCTAGTGTCAATTTCGAAGGCCTCCCAGTATGCCCTCAAAGTCCGTTGGGGGATCATACCTGGTGACACCCCGGTGCCCGTTGCTACGCCTTGGAGGCAGAGTTCCAGGAGCTCCGCATGTTCTAAGAGCACCCTTTGACACACCCGGAGGCATAATTCCGGAGAAATCAAGGCCACGCCTGAAGGCAAAGTTTCGGCGAGTGATGGGCTAGAAGCCTCACTTGAAGACTTTCTACACCCACGGGCAATGCGAGGGAACGCGAGAGCAGCAGTTTGTCAGGAAGAGGAAAAATTAGCCTGGATAAAGTGGGTGGAGGAAAACCCAGGCGGGCCCAGATAGGGAAAAGAGGTGAAGAAAAGTAAGAGGACGAGGAAACAATGTTAGCGGAGGAAAGACCAACCTTGGAGATTCGCTCGATGATGACAACCCAGAAAAAGTCCAATAAAAAAAAACAAAATTAAAGAAGTCACTAGATCAATTAATATCAGGTGGGTGCTCCTTATGGGTGGGGGCAATAAACCAAGAGATAGAGGATTGTCCAGCCCTCGTAATTTAGGATTTTCCTATAACAGAAGCCCAAAGACCATCAGCAAGTTGAGGCCCTCAACAAAAGAAGTCCCCTCGGTACTACAAAGACCTTTTCGATAATAAATTCCGCCAATAGACAGAGGGGAATAATATTAAGGCTTATACATAAGCCTGACGAATCCAAGCGTGGATGAAACGCGGAATATTCTGTGTAGCTTAATCGCCATATATATTTTTATCACTTACTATATATATATATATATATATATATATATACATATATATATATATATATATGTACGTGTATGTGTGTATATGTGTGTGCGTGTATATATATCTATATCTATATCTATATCTATATATATATATATATATATATATATATATATATATATATATATGGGTGGCGTGTGCGTGTGCGTGTTGTAAAATCAAATATAGCAAATGAAATAAACTAGTCCGACAAAACAAGAAATTAAAGCAAAGAAAAAGAAATATATATATATATGCATACATCTTCCTATCTCTATATCTCTATATATCTCTGTATATCTATATATCTATATATACATATTTATATATATGTACGCATGTACGCATGTATGTTTGTCTTTACATATTGTAAAAAACAGAAACATCACTCCATCCCTACACCTCTCCAAAAAAAAGGAGAAAGCGAAAACGAGTTCGCCAAAGCAAATTTAACAAAAAAAAAAAAAAAACGCGGGCCAAAGTAATTACGAAACAAAAAGAACACAAAGCAAAAAGATAAGTAAAGCCGACAAAGAGCATTTCTTTAGCCTGAAACATCTACAAAGATGAAAAGAAGCGATTTACTTCTTCTGATCTGCAGTTATAGGACGGCTGAGAACACTCTTTGCAAAGGCACTACACGCAACGCCACCTAGCGGTTGAAACGGAAATTTATGGCAAGAAATAAAAGACATTGTATTCTTTCTTTATTTGTTTATATCTTGTTTGATGCGCAGAAATAAAACAGAATATATACATATATGTATAAAAATGTTAGCCGGAATCTTGATGTTAGACCTAAATAGCATTTTCTCTGACTAATTAAACTTTGATTTTGACTAGCCAATTACGGTTTCGTTATATTATTAGCAAACTAACGTAATTCGTTTCATTTATTTAAAAGAATACTTTACCCGCCCAGGCAGTTTGATAAAACATCACCCTAAAAGAGATTTAGCTAAGGGAAATAACTCTTAAAATTTTTATTAAAAGTTAGCGCTCTTTATTTGTTTTTATTCTGTATTATTATTTTTTTTAACTTTAATTTACCCTGAAAACGTTGGTTCTTTGATATGACCGGTGCGCGTTCAAAAGGGGTCACTGTTTATTAGGGACCACATTTACAGTGGCATCCTGAATAAAGAGATAAGCATTAAGATGTCTGTTAACTATATATTTTATGTGGCAGGGAGGCCCGATGTTGCCAAGGATTGAATGAGCATCAGTCAATGTTTCACCTTGTAACATAGCGTGCATGGCACGCATGTTAGAAAATCAACAGCAGCCGTAGGATAGCTGACTAACGAAAATGTTACCAGCAGCAGCCGTCTTAGCACATATGCAAATTAAGCAAGCATGCACAGGAAAAGCAAGGTACGGCCAGAGAAGATGAACGTGTGAAGTTGGGCGCAAGAAAACGCTGGCTATGGCCGGCATCAGGTGGCGGGGATAGAGACTTTTAAAAAGCACATGTAATGTGGCAGAGGTTGTAAAACACATGTGTGTACGAAGAGAGTTTTGAAAGATAATGTACTTCTTTATTGTTCGAGAAACCACGAATAATTTTTTTTTTCATTTACAAATTTTTAAAATTCTCAATTTTATTTTTTATATCCTTCATTGTTTGTTTGGTCCTGCGACGGTACCACGACAACGTGTGGGTCCGAGTGGTTGAAATGTAAAGAAATGGTTGACGTGTGATGGTCACATTACACATCCTTCCATATATGATTGTCATCGAAATCAGTATAACTGCCCATTTTTTTTTCAATCAAATCAATTGCTTGCTCTAGTTGGGGGCCGGGAGGAAGCATTCCACAGTGACTTAGTCAACAATACATTGTAGTTTATAGTGAACTGTAGAGAACCTAAGTTGAACCTGATTTTTTAACTTATTTTTATATAGTGGCTTGAAATAAAGTTTAAAATGCAAAAGTCAGTACTATGGTTCCGTTGTGTTTTAAACAGAAACGTTCATTTTGAACGCACCCCTTTCATATCCAAGAACCTACTGTTCATTTTATATGCCGTGGCTTTCTGCTTGTGTGGTAATAAAACTTCTCAAATGCATTTGTGATGTTAGGCTGTATAAGGTGTTGACTTTAGTCAAAATCGTCTGTTCCTTCTTTCATCGGATTTTTTTCGATTATCGATTGTCGATACTTATCGAAGACATTCCGCTATAAAACCTATCAAGAACACTGCCAGATAAATGACGTACATTTGTGTGAAATTAAAAAAAAAGCGGTCCAGCCGTTTTGGAGTACATAAAAGACAAACTCACACACACAAAATTAACATACGTTAAGATTACGTGAGAATTTACGGTTTTAGCGTTATTTTTGCACATCCATGAGTTTATCTTATTAACAATACGTTTGTACGTTGAAGTCGACGTTTTTTATTATTTCTCATCTATTTAACGATAGCTCAAACCGTAACAACTAAGGCTGGAACGCTAAATGTTTTGCTTTCGATTCCAGCTGATAGCACGCGAGTTATATATTTTCTTACTTTTGAAGATAGCGCCGATATAAGATTCGTCGCATGTTGTGTAATTTAGTATATAAACAACATTTGTGGAAGTGTAGTTTAGGTTTGTTTTCTATTTTTATTGTTTGTGGTGGATTTTGTAATGTGTACGTGTTTTTTTTATTTTTATTGTTTGTGTTGAATTTTGGAATGTATACGTGTTTTTTTTTTATTGTTTGTGTTAAATTTTGGAATGCGTACGTGTTTTTATTTTAGTGTTTGTGTTGGATTTTGTAATGTGCACGTGTTTTTTATTTTTATTGTTTGTGTTGGATTTTGTAATGTATACGTGTTTTTTTGTTTGTGTTAAATTTTGGAATGTGTGCGTGTTTATACTTTTAATTGTTTGTGTTGAATTTTGGAATGTATACGTGTTTTTTTTATTGTTTGTGTTAAATTTTGGAATGCGTACGTGTTTTTATTTTAGTGTTTGTGTTGGATTTTGTAATGTGCACGTGTTTTTTTTATTTTCATTGATTGTGTTGGATTTTGTAATGTATACGTGTTTTTTTTTTTTGTTTGTGTTAAATTTTGGAATGTGTGCGTGTTTTTATTTTTAGTGTTTGTGTTGGATTTTGTAATGTGCACGTGTTTTTCCTTATTATTATGTCACAAACTTCACCTCGTTGTTTGTTGTAATTTATGTTCCTTTGTGTCGTGCATTGGATGCAGTTATGATGTATCTTAGGTTTTGGGATTTTTGCTCATTTGCATTCGTGCTTTAACAGCCGATTCTACTAATATTTTCGGTAGCCAGTTATCCTTCTGCTGCTGATGATGATATTTTCACACGCGCTTTACGCGCTCTGTTACATTTCTTCCCCATCTATGTTTCCAAAGAATAAAGCAGTTATCTAAGTATCTCCCCCATAAATAAAAGATGACTGCTTTGTTTCCCCACAACCCAGGGTCCCGTGTACAGTTTTCACCATGCTAAAACGCGAACTTATATCTAACTCTGCCCTCTTGGGGAGGACGCAAAAATATAAACAAGCAATCCTATGTATATTTATTTAAACACAAGATCAGCGGAGATTGTTAAAAACCAGCGAACTAGGTAAAAATTTATATACAAGGAAAATGCCTGAGCAGCTTCGTCGGCATTACAAGCCGGTGGCGCCTCGAGCGAACAAAATTAAGCTATTTCTCAGATAAATAGTAAAACCTAGAAAGGTGTATCTGCTATTACATGAAAAGAATAATGTCTCAACCAAAGCTGTACTGATTGGCGAGGATGTATCCCCATCCGGTACATACAAATAGGTTGATGTTATTTTCTAGGACGAGTTGAAAATAGCAAGCGTCTCCTATCAACGCAACAGCTCGCTATGCGTGTCAGCGGGCCAGTGCGTTGATTCCAGCCATAACTATTTAAACCTCGTCATGTCCTGTGCTCTGACAAGAAGCCATATTGAAAGAGAAGGAAAAAAAGCAGGAAAGAAATGGAGTATGTGCATGACGTGAAGCTAGCAAGAATTGCGCGAGTAGCAGTAGTTGTTGTTTTGCTAAAACATGTAGTACGAATAGTTGTGTTAGTTTTTATTAGTAAAACAGGTAGTAAAACAGGTAGTACGAATAGTTGTCTGCTATCTCTCCCTCTCTTTATCTCCCTTCCTCCCCTGTTCTCTCTCTCTCTCTCTCTCTCTATATATATATATATATATATATATATATATATATATATATATACTAGCAAAAGTACCTGTCATTTACTGGGTTCAAAAACAGCCTGCAGAAAATGGACTCTAATTTATGAAAGTATGATAGGTTATGAAAAGGAAGGGTCGTAAAAAGATAGCTTCGAATTTGGGGGTATCAAAACCAAAGCAAAATATGATGAAAGTAAAAATAAAATAGATAAACCCCACGATTTATTATACCATACCTGTTCACACTGAAACACTTATCACAATATTCTGTGAATCTATATTAAAAAACCTTGTTAAACTTTGTGACATATTTCCATTCTATGGAGGTCAGCCGCGAACGAACACCCCATAATTTTATCATACCATATTTCTTCAAACTGAAACATAATTATCAAAGTATACTTACGCAGATAGATATGAAAAGTCTTTATTAAAGTTTGTGCCTATTTCCATTCTATGGAGGCCAGGCGCGAACGCAGACTCCACAATTTTATAATACCATCCCTATTTAAGTAAAAACATACTTATCAAAGTATTCTTATGTACATCTATATCAAAAACACTTGTAAACGTTTTTGTTTTTAATTTTTAATTTTTTTATTTCCATACTTTGTAGACCAGACGCGTACGCAGACCTCACAATTTTAATGAATCATCATTATGCCAGATCAGACATACCGATTCCTGTGTCTCGATACATCTTCTATCATTATATGTGATCAGTTTTCTATAATAGTCAATCATATAGGAGCCTATTCGTGACCAGACACACACAGACGTTCAGCTTTATATTATATATATATACAACTACTTCATTTACTCAAATAAAATTAATATACGAAAGTATAAATTTATGCCTAAACTTTAAGTATTTACTTCAAGCATAAGCCTGAAGAGTCTGTTTTAAAACTAGGTAGATTGGCTAACTAAAATCCTCAACAGAAGAGGACCATATTAAAACGATAAACAACCACAGAATTCGCGCATAAGCCTGATGAATCCTAGACTGGATGAAACACGGAATAATCAGTGTAGCTTAAGCGCCATATATATTTTATAACTTACTATATATATATATATATATATATATATATATATATATATATATATATATATATATATAGTAAGTTATAAAATATATGTATATATATAACTACTTCATTTACTCACATAAAATTAATATACGAAAGTATAGATTTATGCGTAAACTTTAAGTATTTATTTCAAAAGTGCTCAATACGTAGGTAGAGCTAGTTAGTAATTTATAAAATATATATGACGATTAAGCTACACTGAATATTCGGCGTTTCATCCACTATGGGATTCGTCAGGCTTATGCGCATAAGCCTAACGAATCCTATAGTGGATGAAACGCCGAATATTCAGTGTAGCTTAATCGCCATATATATTTTATAAATTACTATATATATATATATATATATATATATATAGAGAGAGAGAGAGAGAGAGAGAGAAAGAGAGTGGGGAGACCTAGTCTATGTACGGAACGGTCTCTACCAAACTATTCTGTCAATTTTTTCTCTACAAACTTGCAAACTTGGACCTGGGGAATAAATTTGATTAGAATTTTTACCGGTAAAAGTAGTTGCTAAGGGGAAATCATCGAAAAATAACTTGGCAGGCGTAAGTCGACTAAACGTGTTACATCTACATATGAGCAAATGTAAGTTCAACAACGTTATTTTTTGTTTTCGATTCTATCTGATAGTACACAAGTCATATTTTCTTTTTAAACTTTTGAAATCACTACTAAATATTGAGTACAATATAATAACCAATATACTACATAATCACGTTGACACACTGGTTCCCGCTAGATCACCGAAGTTAAGCAACGTTGAATCTGGTCAGTTCTAAATGGGTGACCATTTGAGACTTCCAAGTGCTGTATGTGCTCTCCGCTTATCTCGGCATTGTTTCCAGTCGTTCTGGTCTTCTCCTTGCCACTTGACTCAAACTGCGCCGATTCAGGAGAGGTGTGGTTGGGATTACGCTACTCTTGCCACACAATTACACGCACAGCTGCCCCTACAAGGGGTATTTATTTATTTTTTTTTTTTTTTTGTCTTTCGAAACTGAACGGAAGCATGAATATAATAATAATCAATAAAGCATTTGTTCTATGATTATAAATACAGAATCTGCATACATTAAAATGTCATATTTAAGCGTATCTTACGACCGGGCAACGCCGGATAACATTCTACTTAAAAAAAAAATAATTTTAATTGACTCATAAGTAGGGCTGTGACAACAGCATATTCTTTTCATTCTTTTGACTCTCGAGTATATATCCGACACAGTTAAACACAGTTAATCAACCGAGAACCACATCCAGACGGATATAAAAGCATATAAGATATTAACGGATACACACTCGAGAGTCAAAATAATGAAAAGAATATGCTGTTGTCACAGCCCTACTCATAAGTTAATCTGAAAGAAACGATACTTACTTTCTCTTATCATTTTTTGCTTGACATTATCCTCCACCAGCAGAGTAGAAAGTGGGCCCTGGGTTTACTCTCAACTGCCTCGTAATTCTCACTTTGCATATTATACCGGGTTTGTATTACACATAGATTCAAAAAAGTTGTCAAAAAAAAACAAAAAACAAATATATAACAAATAAATGTTATCAAAGGCAAGATAAGTTACTTTTCTACCTAACTGGACACGTTTTTAGAGTTTTTATTTAATGTAATATGTTTATTCAGCTCGAAAAACATACAGTGTTTACCGATGTATTAGAAAATTTAAAATGGCACCCGACTCTCTCTTTGATACGGTAAGTTTGGGAAAAGGAGTTAAGAATAAAAAACTAGACAAAATACTGTTAAAAACCCACCGAATATATGTCAGCCTATGTCACGGTAGCATATATTGAGCGAGTTTCTAACAGTATTTTGTCTCGTGTTTTATTTTTAACTCCTTTTTCCAAACTTACCGTGTCAAAGAGAGAATCGGGCGCTATTTTTAACTTTCCAATACATCGGTAAACACTGTATGTTTTTCGAACCGAATAAACATGTTACATTAAATAAAAACACTAAAAACATTATCCAGTTAGGTAGAAAAGTAACTTATCTTGCATAATATATCTTGTATGCTAACATTTATTTGTTATATATTTGTTTTTTTTTGACAACTTTTTTCGAATCTATGTGTACAGTAATACAAACCCATTTTTCCTAACACATCATGAACGATGAAAGGTGGTTTTCTGGGTCGGAATCTATCTACTCCACATCATTGGCTAGTTGTTGACCTTAAAGTAATACATCAAGTCTTTCCATGTCTGGTCTGGATCGATTTCCACACAAAAAAAGGTATATGCTTTTTACAGATCTAATGATTTGATTACGTTACCCCTCCAATAAGTACCGAATGCAATCATCTACTCGTATAAATAGTCAAATACAACCTAAGATGAGATCCTGTTGTCTTATTGATGCAGTTGCGCCCGGAGCCACCTTGACAATCTAACAAAAGAAGTATAATATAGTGCTCTCATTAGGCCTAATCCGGAAATAAAATATGCTTAAATATATTTTAAATCTTGCATTCTGGTGCCGATGAGATCGCTGAGGGCGTCTTTAATATCGCTTAGGTTTTGTAAGCATTTCTCACGCAGAAAGTTGTTGACATGCTTGAAAAATTAGTAGTCGATAGGTGAGAGATCTGGAGAGTACGACGGATGAGGCAGAGTTTCGTAGTCTATTTCGTCCAACGTCTGCATGGTCATTTTAGCAACGTGCAGCCGGGCATTGTCATGAAGGAGAATTGGATTTTTTTCTGTTGACTAATGCTGGGTGTTGTTGCCGAAGTTTCTGATGTATTTCATCCACTTGTTGAGAGTACTTCACCGCCATCATGGTTTCGCCTGCATTAAAAAAATGTAATGGATGAAACCGGTCGCTGACCACCAACAACAGTCAGCATGACCTTCTTTTGGTGTAACTCTGACTTCGCGAAGTGTCATAGAACATCGTTGGCGGCTTACCACTGAGCTGAGTGTCGCCGCTTGTGGTAAAGAACCTACTTTTCATCGCAAGTCACAAAGCGGTCGGAAACGGGTTGTTCTTGTTGCGTGAAAGAGGAGAGGATTACACTTCATAACGGCGTTTTTTAGTTGTCGTTCAATTTATGAAGCACTCATTTATCATTTTTTTTTGTCTTTCCAATCTCTCTCAAGTTGTTGGAAATCGTCGTATACATTACGTTTAATTCAGAAGCAAGTTCTCGGATAGTTGTTCATGGATTGGCTTCGATTAAGACTCTTAATTGATCGTTGTCAACATCCGATGGCCGAGCAATACGCTCATCATCTTCAAAACTCTTGACGTCACGAAATTTCTTAAACCACCACTGTCCTGTGTGTTCAGTAATCGTTCCTGGGCCAAATGCTTGGTAGATATCGCGATATGTTTCGACAGTTTATCTGCTTAGTTTGAATTGAAATACGAAAATTGTGCGAATTTGCTTTTTTTTTTCACCTCGTATTTAACGTTCTGAAAAGAAGAGATTTAAAAAAAAAACGATTGTAATTTAAACGATTAGATAGAATGAAAACCGCTTTTATAAATAATATATAAAGTAAAGTTATTATAACGAAAACTTATTTGAAAATACATTATTTGAAATCAAAGTAAAAAAAAGATCTGCAAAACTTTCTAATCAGCCTAATGTTATTTGAATTATTCGAACTACTGCTCTTATTTTGAATGTTTTTTGTTCGCAACCTTTAAGTCGATGTAGCCTCCGCAGCGGCAGGAAATTCACTTAACCAGTCTATGACTTTTCGTTTTCAGAAGGAGTTAGTTCAAAGCTAACCGTCTTAAGCGCCCTGACCAAAGAATATCGACGGGGCTGCATAGATAATTTTTGAGATGCCGTCCCCCCCCCTTTCGGCCTTGCGTTACATCTTTCCAGAAGGGAGGAAGATGAATAGAAAGTCTAGAAAGTTTGGTGTGTGTGTGTGTGTGTGTGTGTGTGTGTGTGTGTGTGTGTGTGTGTGTGTGTGTGTGTGTGTGTGTGTGTGTGGAGAGAGAGTAAATAGTCTCCTCTTTTGTGGAGCGAGATATAATCCCCAATAAAAATCCATATTTGTTCTCTTGGGGAAAGACCAAGCAAATATATAAAAGAAAATAGTAACGTTATTTTTGAAGCGTTACTGTATTTGCCCCCCGACGTAGATGGGCGCTTCAACTAGTCTATATAACAGACGGAGGAGCGGGGGAGGGGGGCTACACAATAGTAGCCATAATAGTGTTGTTACTGCTTTATAATGTATATATGTAGTATGAATAGTTGTGAGTATTTCCCAAATTGGTTTTACTTAGTGATAACTCCGTGGACAATAAAAGGATAATATCAGTTGTAATATTAATA
Organism: Euprymna scolopes; assembly: GCF_053919585.1. Lineage (NCBI taxonomy): Eukaryota > Metazoa > Mollusca > Cephalopoda > Sepiida > Sepiolidae > Euprymna > Euprymna scolopes. The sequence goes on from NC_136512.1 coordinate 11,355,517, forward strand.
AGACGCGGATAATACGAGTAGCAACGTCACTTGGTTCGCCAAAGCTGGAAGAGTCGCGGTAGACACAGCCTCGATTATTCATAACTTGACTAGTAACAGTTGTTAAAATAGACACAGGGACGAAGGAGATGGTGGATAAGGTGGATGGGACTGGAAAATAATGTATGAAACAGGTTGTTGGTTATGTCTGTCGCGTTTATATTTCTTCATTCGTTTTTTTTCTTATTATTTTTGTTGTTTTTTTTCTATGCGATTCTACGGATTTTAAACCGAATCAAACGTACTTTTGCCAAAGCAAACCTAACATGTAGATTGAGGTTAGTTTCGGGTTAAGTTATTATTAGGTTTTTAAAAAATATATATTATTTATTTTTTATTATGTTTTTTTGTTTGTTTTTTTTTTTTTTTGTCGAGTAAGGGAATTTTGTTCTTATCTAAAACTAACTTGGGTGCCCGGCGCTTCCTGGGTGTTTGGAGGTGTGTGTTGAGCAAAATGAATAAATAAGTGGTAATAGACAGGCAGGCTCGAACCCGTAGCGCGAAGGAGGAAAAGAACGTGAAAAAAAATATGACGTCTTTGCCGTTGCGTACATCGCCAAACCGAAAGTGGGCCAGGTTTTAATTAAGGCCATTCAATCGAAAAGAGGGGATGACTTTCGAAAATATCGGAGAAAAGATCGATCTCCCCAGATAGAAAAGTGCCCAGTTGAAAGTGGAGGAATTAATGTTTCTAGCCAATGTTTCGATATTTGTCGTCTGAGAGGTGGAGCTTCAAAACGATACTGATCTTGTGAAAATCCGTCGCCTCTGCCAAAAGTTTTAGGCATACATACAGACAGACAGACATACATACATACATACATACATACATGTAAACAGACTGGTGAGATTTATATTATAGCTTGCTCTTATTTAGAGAAAACACTAAAATCACAAAAATTGATCAAGTCTAAACGTAAGTTCCATGAATAAAGTTTCTTTCAGAGAACTGACTGACCGTGGAATTTGTTCCACTAATCTAGTTTCTGACTGACTACAGCATGGTCGTCTCAACTTATGCAGACAATATTTTTGTTAAGCTGTTTTTATTATCATTATTATTATTATTATTGACTCACAAGGAGCTTTCACACAGGTCATCAAAGATCTCTCCTTGAAAATAGCCTGTGATGTTCTCTGGAAGCTGAGTGACAACAAGTCTTCTAAGATCTCCAGTAATCTCCACCTCTTTCGATAACATTTGCAAATAGATGTGCATTATCGCAACAGCTGCCCGTCATTGATTTCTTGTTGGCAGCGGCCATTGGTCTTCACTGGAATTTGAGTGGCAATAAGCCTCCCCACTGTCTTCGTTCTCTTCGCACTCATCCGGCGGAGGTCTGGTCATTTTCTTGGTCTTTCTTTCCTCCTTAACTCTACTTGGCTATTTGGTCTCACTCTTTTTGGGGGAGATGGCAGTGATGTGGTAATTGGGGGGGGGTTAGAGAACTTATAGATATGCAGCCTATGTGTACTTGGTTCCATGTAGCGCTTCAATTATTATTTCGTTTTTTTTTTGTTTTTTTTTTTTACTTTCTATTAAGAAATATTCCTATTGAGTACTTACGGAACATGAATATTGCCAATATCGATAAGTGAATGTGTTTCTGTGGAACTAACTGGGTTCGAACTTGAGACACCCAGGTTGTCAGTCCATGTTGTTAACCATTGAGCCAATCTCCCTTGTTGACGGGGGGGGCGCATCCTTGTGATGAAGAGAATAAATGACAAGATACTTTACCGGGAATCAGTGTGTTAACCTGATTATTCTATATTTAAAGATTTAAAACATTATTGCGAATCCACAGTTATGGTTAGTGTTTTAGTTAATGAAGTGTTTTAGTTAATGATGTGTTTTAGTTAATTAAGTGTTTTAGTTAATTAAGTGTTTTAGTTAATGAAGTATTTTAGTTAATGAAGTGTTTAGTTAATGAAGTGTTTAGTTAATGAAGTGTTTTAGGCAACAAAGAATTTAGTTAATGAAGTGTTTTAGTAAATGAAGAGTTTTAGTCAAGGAAGTGTTTTAGTTAATGAATTGTTTTAGTTAATGAAGTGTTTTAGTTAATGAAGTGTTTTAGTTAATGAAGTGTTTGGTTAATGAAGTGTTTTAGTCAATAAAGTATTTTAGTTAATGATGTGTTTTAGTTAATGAAGTGGTTTAGTCAATGAATTGTTTAGTTAATGAAGTGTTTAGTTAATGAAGTGTTTAGTTAATGACGTGTTTTAGTTAATGAAGAGTTTAGTTAATGAAGAGTTTAGTTAATGAAGTGTTTTAGTTAATGTAGTGTTTTAGTTAATAAAGTATTTTAGTTAATAAAGTATTTTAGTTAATGAAGTGTTTTAGTTAATGAAGTATTTTAGTTAATGAAGTGTTTAGTTAATGAAGTGTTTAGTTAATGAAGTGTTTTAGGCAACAAAGAATTTAGTTAATGAAGTGTTTTAGTAAATGAAGAGTTTTAGTCAAGGAAGTGTTTTAGTTAATGAATTGTTTTAGTTAATGAATTGTTTTAGTTAATGAAGTGTTTTAGTTAATGAAGTGTTTGGTTAATGAAGTGTTTTAGTCAATAAAGTATTTTAGTTAATGATGTGTTTTAGTTAATGAAGTGGTTTAGTCAATGAATTGTTTAGTTAATGAAGTGTTTAGTTAATGAAGTGTTTAGTTAATGAAGTGTTTTAGTTAATGAAGAGTTTAGTTAATGAAGAGTTTAGTTAATGAAGTGTTTTAGTTAATGTAGTGTTTTAGTTAATAAAGTATTTTAGTTAATGAAGTGTTTTAGTTAATGAAGTGCTTTAGTTAATGAAGTATTTTAGTTAATGCAGTGTTTTAGCTAATGAAGTGTTTTAGTTAATGCAGTGTTTTAGTTAATGAAGTGTTTAGTTAATGAAGTGTTTTAGTTAATGAAGAGTTTTAGTTAATGAAGTGTTTTAGTTAATGAAGATTTTTAGTTAAAGTATTTTAGTTAATGAAGTGTTTTAGTTAATGATGTGTTTTAGTTAATGAAGTGTTTTAGTTAATTAAGTGTTTTAGTCAATAAAGTATTTTAGTTAATGAAGTGTTTTAGTTAATTAAGTGTTTTAGTTAATGCAGTGTTTTAGTTAATGAAGTATTTTAGTCAATGAAGTGTTTTAGTCAATGAAGTATTTTAGTTAATGAATTGTTTTAGTCAATGAATTGTTTTAGTTAATTAAGTGTTTAAGTTAATTAAGTGTTTTAATAAAGTATTTTAGTTAATGAAGTGTTTTAGTTAATGAATTGTTTTAGTTAATGAAGTGTTTTAGTCAATGGAGTGTTTTAGTTAATGAAGTGTTTTAGTTAATGAAGTGTTTTTGTTAATGAAGTGTTTTAGTCAATGAAGTGTTTTAGTTAATGAAGTGTTTTAGTTAATGAAGTGTTTTAGTCAAGAAAGTGTTTTAGTTAATGAAGTGTTTTAGTCAATGAAGCGTTTAGTCAATGAAGTGTTTTAGTCAATGAAGTGTTTTAGTCAATGAATTGTTTTAGTTAATAAAGTATTTTAGTTAATAAATTGTTTTAGTTAATTAAGTGTTTTAGTCAATGAAGTGTATGTGTATTTTATTTATTTTTCATTTTTTTTTTTTTTTTTTTTTTTTTTTACTCTTTTTCACTCCAAACAAAGCATATTGCCACCTTGAATGTATTTAGGATCCTATCTAACTGAGTACCGTAGTGTGGGGCGGGGGTGAGCAGCAAAAAGTCAGTACACATTGCAAGTTTGGACAGTCAGCGAAGCAGGAAACAGGAAGATAATTCCAAAGTCTGTCAGCCCGAGTGAATAAACTATCAGAGTAGAAAGCCTTTCGGCATTATAAAAAAAACTCAAGAAGAGGTGGGATTTTGCTGCTTTGCTGGTTAGTCAGGGGTATATACATCGAGTTAGCGGGAGCAAGAGCTCTGAGTTCATCAGGGCACATGCCATTAAAGTACATGTAAAACAGGTACAAGGCTATGACATTGCTGCGATGGGACAGAAGTTTGGACTTGGCCGACAGTGCAGGACATATTAGATTTAAGATTCTTTTTTTTGGGGGGGGTGCTGTCTAAGAGTGACTGTCTATTGATATATGCAACAGTCAAGATGTGGCAGCAATACTCCAAGCGTGGGCGAATGGTAGCTTTGTAAATATATGTGGTTGGTCTCTTTTGTGAGTAATTTTCTAACACGGTAGATGGAGCCTACCTTCTTTGCAGCAGCCTTGGCAATATCCCCAATGTTTTGTTCCAATTCATTGGGCCTGTAAATGTTGATCCTGTTCATTACGTTTCGCGGCGCCAATGCGACGGCATAATAAACTTTTTCCGGAAACTTTTTTTTTAACATTTACGGCCGAATGTGATCATTTTCCATTTTGAGTCTGTCCGCTACTCCATTCGTGTACTCTTGTCTGTCCGTATCCTATTTTAAAAGTTACTCTCATATTATTTCTGATGACTACTTACTGTATTGCCACTAGCATATATGGCACAATCACATTGACACACCGGTTCTTGCCAGGTCACCAAAGTTAAGCAACGCCGAGCCTGGCCAGTACCAGATGGGTGACCATTTGAGAAGGCCAGGCGCTGTATGTACCGCGAGGTCAAATATCAGGTTGAGAAACTGGCGCAGTCTATCCTTCTCTGAAGGATAGATGGGAGTCTCTTAAGCCGTGGTAGGTACCCCGTCTAGTGATGGCGTTACGATAACAAATACCCTTGATAGCCTTGGCGAAGCATCAAGTATTCAACTACTGACGAGATTTGAATTACACTACAAACTCGTGTTGTGAGTTCAATTCCGGCTACGGCTGCGCTGGATGGATGGATGGAATCACAGTAATGTTGTCCTCGTGTTTTTGATAGTTTTTCTTTTTACTATTTAGTTACTGCTTATCATGTCCAACAGCCGCTAGAGGATAAAGGTTAATGAGACTGGAATTATCGCCAGCTGAAAGATTGAGAAAACTATGGGAGTACTAACACTGATCAACGGTATGAACTTATTACTTATGAGTTGTAAACAGTACGGAAGCAATCGCGCAGTAATATGTCCCAAAGTTGGAAAGTTCTTGCAAAGAAGATTTTTCTTTGAAAACTTATGGCAATGTCATAGCAAAACGAGTTCTCGCTATGAATGTTTTACTCGGAGAAAATAAAATCTGGAGCTGAGTCTTTGTTAATAAGAATAGAGCAGAGAATGACTACCAACGTCTCTCCTGTAAGAAAGAGGTTCTAGGGAAAATAAAGAAAAAACACTCTCACTATATTTCGAAGTTGATTTCGAATTGTGCCACGGTGGAAAAAAGTGCTCCACGGAGCTCCTGTACGACCATGTGCTGCTCCCCTCAACGATTATTGACCCCAACGTTTGTGCGTTGTGGTTTTCTTCTTCTTTTTATTTTTTAATGTCTTTCTGGTTTACGCCATATCGTCGACACTCATGTTGGCCACCGCCGAGAATACAAACACTAGTTTACAATTATACAAAAACTAAGCAATAACACACCTACAAATACATTGTGTATTGTTCGGTTGTGCTCTTTTTGTATAATACCTTCGTAGAAACAAAATAAAGCCACACACACACACACACACACACACACATATATATATATATATATATATATGTATTTTTTACAAGGTGATCACTACTTATCAAGGCCCGGAAGCCACTCAGGGATAAGGGTTATTGCATGTACAGTACGTTAGTGTGGGGATTTAATAAAAGTGTCTGCTTAAGGGGGCGGTTCATCAGGAATTTGTTTACGTTGGACTTGAAGACATCCAGGTTGTAGTCAGGTGGGAAGCAGGCAAACGGAACAGAGTTCCACAGGCGTGCAGTTCTAAGAAAGAAGTGTGTGTATGTTTATGTATGTGTAAGCATGTTTTTATATCTGTATATATATGCGAGTATGTATATGTGTACGAGAGTTGCGTGTATGTGTGTATATGTCTGCATGTAGATCCATGTACGTCTGCATGGGCATTGTTTTTATATGTGTGTGCCTATATGTCTACATATTGGTCTGTAATATGTATGTATATATATTATACGCTTTTATGCGTGCGTCAACGTCTGTATTAACTCTTAACTGTTTAAAAACAACCCAAGAGAACAACGACCACGAAAGCCGTAAATGTAACTCTGTAACTGCAAAAAATTGCACCCACACTAACCCCCTTCCCTCTCCCTCTCCCTCTCTCTCCCTTTTCTTCCATCCATCTATCCCCCCTTTCTCTCTCCCTCTCATCTAAGTAATATACCTTATCGAACAAGGGGAAAAAAAGTAGTCAAAATTTTAAAACCCAAAAAATTGAAACTCCTGCCCCCCCCTCCTCTCATTACCCCCTATCTTTTCTCTTTACCATCCTCTCTCTCCTTCCCCCTCCCTATATCCACATATCTCCACCCAAGCCTACCTGAATCTGCTACCACCACTCACACAATGCAACCTAATATATTTTAACCTTCAAAACTGAAATGTCGTCATTACCCGCCTTCCCCCTCTATTATCTCCTACCAAAAAAAAGCCCTCCTTTTTTCTTTTTCTTTCCCTCATCCCCACCCCGGTATTTCTCCTAAAAACAATTCTTCCTAATACTAACCACCCATTTCTGTAAAGTCTGGCGAGGCTGTTAGGTCGTAAACACGGTCCAACATCCGAAACATATGTAACCAAGCAGATAAAACGGTAATAAAAAATAAAACACATATTTGCTCTGCAATAGTATTGAGCACTCTCTTCAGGTTTTTACTAATTACCAGTTTTACCATATATATATATATATATATATATATATATATATATATATATATATATATGTATATATATGCATATATATATATATATATATATATATATAAAACAAAAATAAAGAGAAATTGACGATGAAAAGTAAACATTGAATAAAATATAATATTTATTAATCAATCAAAAAATTGGGTACTTGTACAGTTTAATCAAGACATTAAAAAAATGAAAATATAGAAAAAAGGTTATATTTTACGTGTCCGTTTTGGACTGAAGATCTCCCCAAACGCTACCGTCTACATCTTAAGTGACAGTATATACTATTTTGAGCTCCTTAGATCAAGTGACTTCATACCTTGTCTGGATCGATTTCCATAAAAAAGATACAATTTGCCTATCGAGACATCATTATCACTTGCTCCTTATTTCACAAGGAAAAAAAACACAGATACATTGTGTATTGACCAGTTGTGCTCTGTATGTGGTATATTCGCGGAAAAAAAACCCTAGCCTCAACCCCGTTCACATCTTTTTCAAATGACAGTAAGAAAAGTAGAAAGCGAAGCTTGAGTAACTCTTGCGTTCCTTTTGTCCTCACATTCCATGAGCAATGTTTCTGACAAAGACGGGAGAATTGCTGTTTTCTGGGTCAGAATCTAGTTCATCTAATACTTAACCTTGGCAATTTTTTTTTTTAACCTTGAAGTACTATTTTAGCTCCTTACATCAAGTAACTGCATGCATTGTCCGGAGCGATTTACATACAAAAAATATCAGTTAAGGCCTGATTACGATCATTTGCTTGTCGAGGCATTATTATCGTTTGCTCTTCAGCTCATCTCATTGTGTCCAAACCTGATCTAATCATGTGCGACTTTGACTATAATCGGACCGCTCTAAACCTATCTCGTTTAAACCGAACTATTACTCCTAAATATATTTAGTTTCGACCGAAAATCCTAACGTCTCGTCTTTGTCTCAGAATTACTGCTGAACGGAAAAGCCTGGGCTTGTTATCTTACTACTGATAGTCCGCTCTAAACCTATCTCGTTTAAACCGAACAATGACTTCTAAATATAAAAGGTATTTTTAGAAGGCTTACAATGCAGGAATATACAGTCGTTGTGAGAAGATAAATAAACAAATGAATAATTGTTAAGTGTTGCGATTGTATCACTTTGTGTAGTTTTCAAATCCTTAGATATCCCAGAAATTTTACCTGCCACAATTCGAATTTAGATTCCGATCCGTCAAAGAAAAGACGATGGCTGGGTCCATAACCTGTTAAGTGTTGAGTCATGCTGAACAGAATGCAGTCTCGATACTAAGTGTGAAGTATTTCCCAGTAACAACGATGGCGGCAGTAATTGCTAGTAACAAAGATGGCGGCCAAGAATTAAATGCGGTCCGTGACGTAGTTAACGGTGAACTGATTTAATCTAAAATTCGACAATTTTTATAGTAACTTTGGAAGATTTTCAGTTGGTTATAAAAACGATTGTCAAAGTCATTCCTGTCATACCCCCCCCCATTAAGAGTCAAAAAATTTTTACAATAATTCATTTTTCCCCCTTTTTTTTTTAAATATATATTCATTTATCTACCTGAATTTTAACTGCGGGTGGTACTTAATTCCAAACTTCTAAATATATTTAGTTTCGACCGGACATCCTAACCGTCTCGTCTTTGTCTCAGAATTACTGCTAAACGGAAATAACTCGCCTTCTTATTTTATTACCGATAGCAAATCGTTTTGATATAAATCATTTCTTCACATTCTGTCCATTCCTTTCTTGTTAATCAACCACGTGTCTATTTGCGCACAACATACTCCAAAGCATTATCAATTTTAATAGGTTGTTGATATGTAGAGATAAATGAGGATGATTCGGTGACACTGTCGCCTTAATAACGTGGGTACATTTACATACGAATCATACTATTTTTAGATATTTCTAGTTAAATTAAATTCTTCCGATATAATTGATAAATAATGTACAAGATAGTTACCAAAACACCACATTTCCCATTTTAAGAATGGCTTTCTAAATAATAGCGTTATTTCAGCATGATTCATAAACTGCAGAAATAACGTGTACTCTACTAATACT
>NC_136512.1:11369414-11409414 GCF_053919585.1 Euprymna scolopes
CAAACGAAAGATTATCATCCCTAGCACAGTAAGATCATCACTTTTGTTAACTCTGCCTATATAACCCAAATAAGATGGCATGGGAGCGACATTCTCGCTATGATTTATGAAGGTGTTGACGACGAAAAAGTTGCTATGGAAACCAACAGCCAATAAGAAGAAACCGTCTTTCACGTTCCTTATTCTGAAAAGTTTTGACACCAATGATTTTATTATAACTTTTGTTTTAATGAACGAAAATTGAAAATATTTATTTCAAAATATAGCTGAGAAGGTGACATATGAACTGTAAAAATTGTTTGAAATTTGATCTCAAAATGAGTGGGTGGTGAAGCTTTAAAACATTTCGAAATCACCAAAAATAACAAACATATAATCATGTTTGAATAATATAGTTCCTATTTCATTGTTTATTTTGCCTGCGGTGTTGTTTTGAACAAATTGTATTACCTTAAGGGAAACCAGGAATAATTTTTCCTTACCCAAATGGGGAGCGACACACACACACACACACACACACACACACACACACATATATATATATATATATATATATATATATATATATATATAACTACTTCATTTACTCGCATAAAATTAATATACGAAAGTATAGCTTTATGCGTAAACTTTAAGTATTTACTTCAAAACTGCTCAATACGTAGGTAGAGCTAGTTATTAATTTATAAAATATATATGGCGATTAAGCTACACTGAATATTCCGCGTTTCATCCACTCTAGGACTCCTCAGGCTTATATGTATATATAGTCATCCACATACAGTACTGTTTCGTCGTATCACAACTCATCAGCGAAGCCAGACATACATCTTTTTCCAGCCATGGATCGAACCTACAATCAGCCTGTTGACAGTCGGCAGTTCTAACCATATATATATATATATATATATATATATATATATATATATATATATATATATATATATATATATATATATATATCTTTGTCTATGTGAAAAACGGTATCTATCAAACTACTTTGTAAATTTTCTTTTTTAATTCGTTTGCATTTTGTATTGCTTGTTTCGTTTGATTTTATCTCTCCCTCTCTCCCTCCCTCTCTCTCTCTCTCTCTCTCTCTATATATATATATATATATATATATATATATAATTGACCTTGTCTATGTGCAGAACTGTCTCTAACAAACTTTGACATTTTTTGGCCCATAGATTTGAAACTTGATATTTAGCGGATTTCGACTTGACGAAAAAAATTCGCTTTGGCTTTTAGCCGGTAAAAATAGCTGCTTACTGGTCAAAAGGAATGTTCAATTATATTTCATTTATTGACCAACATAATATGTCGTACAAGATGGTAGGTGTTGATGTCCCTAATTTTTTAGCGTATTACCTCTTCTTCGGTGGAGAAAATAAAAAGAAACGTTTGCAGTTGTTTGTCGAGATTCTCCTTCGTCTGTTTTAATCTTTATTTTTTTATTTCCGTTGTATGCGTTTCTTTTTATTTTCTCCCTTGAAAAAGAGATAAAACTCTCGAAAATTAGTGTCATCAACACCCAGCATTTTGTACGACACATTCTGTTGGCAAATAAACATAATATAATTGAAAAATATTGAAAATTTCTTCTAATATTATTATTATTATTTTATATAGTAACATACGTTCACGGTGTTTCCCACGAACCGCATTGATATAGCCTTCATACACAACTCCTTTCACACTATGTAGAATGCTTCAAGCAAGCGGCATCAGCCTTCTCACTCTTAAAGTAAAGAGGGGGTTTCCACAGTATCGCATGCAAGAACACTAAAAACAAAAAAATGATGATATATATTTTGTTATCCGAAATTAATAAGAAAAATTCCAAGTTTTAAAAAACTGAAGAATTTTTTTAAAATAAAATATTTGCATATTAACGTGGTTTACAAATAAATGTTTCTAAAAAAAATACTTAACAAAATGCAATGTTTTGCGTATGCGCTCTAACTACAGAAGCAGAAATTGCAGGCTGTTCACATTCTGCTTTGAAATGGAAAACCTTTGTTCCTCTCAATATGGCCGCACAATAATGTGCAAGCAGCAGCAACACCAAATGGTATGCAGCATTGACAGTCATGTGAGCAGCGACTTTCACCACGGAAACTAAGGGCACGTGCTGATTGCGATGCTGGCGTGATGTGATGAAGATGAAAGACCGGCCGATATTTAAAGCAGATTGGAATTGCCTTTCATCTGCTTTGATGTTGCGTAGTGACCTTTTCTTTTATCTTTGTTGCTACTTCCCTATCTATTTTATATCTCCTTATGCATATATATATATATATATATATATATATATATATATATATATGAATTTGGCAACCTAAATAAACACACCATGTGAATTCGTCTATATGTTTACTTTCCAACATATGGTCATGCTTATTTATTTCTAAGAAAAAAACAATGATTTTTTTTCTGTTGAGTATACGTAAAGAAAATTCAATATTAATATAAAAATAATGATTGTTCTACATAAACGAAACAGGTCTGAAAATGTACCGTTGTTTTTATATGTTGAATAAACTGATTGTTAAATAAAACCTTAGATCTTGTAATAGATCGGCAACTCTAACCATATGTATATATATATATATATATATATATATATATATATATATATAGAGAGAGAGAGAGAGAGAATTCGCGCATAAGCCTGAAGAATCCTAAAGTGGATGAAACGCGGAATATTCAGTGTAGCTTAATCGCCATATACATTTTATAACTTACTATATATATATATATATATATATATATATATATATATATATATATATATATATATATATATATACATATAACTTTATCTGTCTGTCTATGTGAAAAACGGTATCTTCCAAACTACTCTGTAAATTTTCGTTTTTAATTTGTTTGCATTTTCTATTGCTTGCTTCGTTTGAATATATATATATATATATATATATATATATATATATATATATATATATATATATAATTGATCTTGCCTATGTGCAGAACTGTCTCTAACAAACTTTGAAACTTTTTGACCCCTAGATTTGAAACTTGATATATATTGGTATTCATTTATGTATACTCTGTTGCTATGTTAGAAAAACATAGCACTTCTAAGCAAAAAATGGTTGGTATATACAAAGAATGAAACATAATTGCAAAAGAGGATTTTCCCAAACCATATCTATTAAACTAACGCCGGTCGTAAAATATGCTTAAGTATAATATTTTATATTTCTAGATTTCCTATATATTATCATAAACTCGCGATTTCAAAAGTAAAAAAAAAAAATATTTGGGTGCCATCAGCTAGAATCGAAACCGAAAGCAAAACTGTAGCATTCATAGCTGGTGACGTTACCACTGTACCAAAGTGACACGCATATGAACTGATTAAAAATAAACTATGATGAATGTATAGAATGTATAAGGATTTCTTTCCCTTTTGAACCCTGTTTGACACCTTAAAAATGTTTTAACCGGCTAAAGACCCATAGTCTCGCAAGACATAGAGTTTAAAAATACGGAGACAGACAGACAGACAGACCTGGCGAGTTTTATAAATTAGATAAGTTCACATGTATTTAACTAAAGACAATATTTTTCGACGCGTAGACTAATACACGTGGGGCATTCTCTGATGGTTGTCCCAAAAGTAATAAACGTTTAGCTAAAATAAGTTAAAGAGCTACGAAACTGGAAGCGGTACCATAAAGACGAGCGACCTTTTGTGCTCCAGAATTTATTTTTCTACATAGTAACCACCATACTCAAAGCACTTTTTCCAGTGATGGATTAGTGGGTGTGCATGGTTGTCTATTCGTCACTCACATCTCTTTCGCCACACTTAAATCGACGAACCCATCTCCTAACTGTGCTGACATCGTAATCGTTCATCAGGCGCCGATGAATGTTGATCGATTCAATTTTTCTGTATGGAGGAATTCCGCGACACATATATTTGCTTATAACGCTGGTCCATGACAGAGGTTGCTTTCTTAGAGTCTCACACCGTTAATATCTGCAACAGAGAGATGAAACTTTCAGGTCATCAATGCATTAATTCAGTCATCATAAAAATGCAATTTGCAATTTGCAATCTCGTTTGATCCATTCGCGTTAAATAAAATATAGGAAGCATAACTTTTGAAATGACTCATCGTAATTTAACTTATGCACACACACGTACGCACACACGTACGCACACACACATACACACGCACGCACACAGACACACACACACACACACACACACACATATATATATATATATATATATATATATATATAATTTGAGGTTGCTATTTTTCAAAGGTGGGGTAACCAGTAAAATATAACGAGGTTAATACGAAAGTACTCAATACGGAAATATAGCAAGTTACATTTTCAATTTGTCTTTGCATAAGCAGTAATTTGTTGCTACACAGTCATGAGCATGTTTCAGTCTTCTAGTATTTAGCAACTAGAGACCTCTTCAGGAAACAACGCTTATTTTCTAATTAAAAATTCCGCTTTCGAAAATAAGCCTTGTTGCCTGAAGATGTCTCTACTTACTAAATACTTGAAGACCGAAACATGCTCATGACTGTGTAGCAACAAATTACTGTTTATGTAAAGATAAATGTAATTATATATATATATATATATATATATATATATATATATATATATATATATATAGAGAGAGAGAGAGAGAGAGAGAGAGAGAGAGAGAGAGAGAGCCATGGCGGGGACCACGACGACCAGTAGTACTAGCAAAAATAGTACCACATATTTTAATTCATGTGGATTTCGTATTTATTATAATAGAGCTAATTCTCCATTGATTGTTATTTTTATTGCCACCTCTTGTCTAATAAGAATGACATTCTACATCTAGTCGGATACACTGCAGCACCTGCTATGTCTGTAAAGTTGAAGATGGAGCTTCCTCTTCGGGTGTAGGTCTAGACGTCTGATAAGGAGGCCTAGGTTGGCTTAGTTACCGGAGAGGCAAGCCAACACGGTCGGAGCCAGCGCAGCTGTATGAGTTGCCTAAAAAGTGTGGCAATGCTTCACCATCTGCCTATCGAATACAAACCGGATTTATTGTTGGAGTTTACTCTCCTTTGGCCTTTGGCTTTTACCAAGGTATTCAAAAGGCTGTTGAAAAGTTGAAAATGTTTCAAATGTTGACGAAAATAACAGAGATCCTCATTATAGTTATAATGTGGTTTCCTTCAATCTTGACAGACTACGGATACCCACTGTAAGGGTGCCTGCGCGCGTGAAATTTGTGCGGCAAGAGTTGCGTAGTTTCCAACCACGCCTCTCCTGAGTCGACATTGTTGCATACCAGTGTCAAGTTGAAGTACAGGACGACTGGAAACAAGGCCGAGATAAGCGGAGAGCACATACAGCGCCTAGAATTCCCAAATGGTCACCCATCTGGTACTAGCCAGGCTCAGCGTTGCTTAACTTCGGTGGTCTGGCGAGAACCGGTGTGTCAACGTGATTATGTCGTATTCATTGTTATAATAGTATGAAAATAAAAGCGAAATCCTTATGTGATTCTTCGTATAAAGAGTCGACCGAAATAAACACCAAATCCGCAACAAAGTCAATTTGAAAATTTTTCCAATTTTGACGAAAATAATAGATCTCCTCATCGTAGTTATCGGGTGTTCTCTATTGGATATATATGGAATGGAAGGGTGGAATACTGCTGCCATATCTGGGCAGGAGCTGCTGAAAACAGCCTATCCTGCCTTGACAGAGTACAAAATAGACTTCGTGGCTTAGTGGGAGATGCCCTTTTCTCTACCCTGCAACCTCTCTCCTACAGAAGAGACGTTGCGAACCTATCCTTGTTTTATCGTAATTTCCATGGCAGGTGCTCGTCTGAACTCCAATCTCTGGTCCCCCCTCGCCAATCTTTCATGAAAAACACCCATCTAGCTGAATCCACTGTCAAAAGTTTTCCCCACTCTTTATCTGTGCCTAAATCAAAACGCGGATTCCATGAACAAAGCTTCTTTCTTAGAAGTGCACGCCTGTGGAACTCTGTTCCGTCTGCCTGCTTCCCACCGGACTACAACTTGGATGTGTTCAAGTCCAACGTTAACAAATTCCTAATGAACCGCCCCCTTAAGCAAACACTTCATCAAATCTCCACACTAACGTAATGTACTTGCAATAATCCTTATCCCTGAGTGGCTTCCGGGCCTTGATAAGTGGTGATCACTGTGTAAAAAAAAAGAATATTTCAACTCAAATCATCGTTGTTTCGTTCCGTCATATCTTTGGACTATTATAATTTCTCTAAGTACATACGGGTCGCTCTCTTTGGTTATTTTCTTGTTTGTGTGGCGCTTTGAATGGTTGGTTAAAAACATATTCAAGAATCTATACTCCTAAAAATTTGGGGGGCTTGTGCAATTGATATTCATATTACAACCCCTTTTTTTTCTTTTTATTTAAAAAGAAAATACAACTTTGTTATATATGGGTCGTGGAACTGCATTCATCTGCAAAAGATCTAACTAATTTGAATACTCTCTTAAACAATCATTTCAATTAATTCCCTATTAGTTTTTTTTTCTGTTTTTTTATGGCACGATCATCTTTAGTTAACTATTACGTGTAATTATATTCATGCAAATATTCTATATGATTTATACATGCGTAATATTTGCGTAAATTATAGTAAGTATAGTAAGTTATAGTAAACGCAAACCTCTTTCTATGTATATGTTTGTATGCGTATATATATATATATATATATATATATATATATATGTTTTTAAAATTTGCTTACCAAATTCCTCTGTCAGTTTTGGTCTACAGACGTGAAACTTTATATATAGGGTATTCAATCCATGCGAGATTTTATATTTTAGTTTTCGCCGGGGAAAATCGGTGCAAAAGTGTAAAAGTTAAAAAAAAAATGGAATTTGCTAGGTGAAAGTCGAAGGACGGCATTACGCATATGCATGCGTAAGGTAATAGCTATTGGTTCATGTTTAAATGTTTATCCTTGCGGCAAACATGTCCTCAAAGCTCAGGCATTAACGTCAATGGAATAAGTAAATCATAAGCTAAACGTTTTGGTTTCGATTCTCGGTGGTGGCGCACGACGAGTCTTTTTTCTCTTAAACTTTTTAAATGATTACTATTTGTTGGGTCCAATATAATAAAATAATAAATACGAAATCTTCATTAATTAACATATCATAACATATCATTAAACGTATTTTACGACCGGGTAATGCCGGGCGGTTAGTTCGTAATGGAATATAATAGCTGAGCGATTAAGAATCTTTTTAAAAACATGGCGTCTTTTATTATTGCGGTCTTTAAAAATTCGGAAATAATGCTCATACCTTCTAGTTATTTATAATTTTGTCAACGGTCGAAGACGATCAGACAAATCTTGTCATATTTAAGCGGATTTAATCCGCCCGGTTGTCGTTTGCACGATTTGCTGATTCACAGGCCGTGCCAAATTGATCGGAATTCCGAGCACATGAAGAGTGCGAAACAATTGAGTGCTGGGCACAAAAAAAAAAAAAAAAAAAAAAAAAAACCGTCTCAAACATTGTTCCGATAAAATTTCACGTTACCACGTCAGGTTTTTTTGTGGATCACTTTGAAAATGTTGGGAGAGAGTTTGACCTTCTGAGAAATTGATCCGAAATCATTTTAGCCTCCAAAACATTGACTCAATACTTTTCCAGATTTATTTGCTTAATAAATCCAGGACACGCAGCAGAAAGGTAACAGTAGCTCAGCGGTTAACGACACAAACTGGCAACCGAGTTGTGCAAAGTTCCAGTCCAGCGTGTTCCACAGAAATAAACACTTTCACTTAGGGATGTAGGCAACCTTCACGTGGTCTTTCCCGTAAGTACATATCGTTTTAGAAACATTCTTAATCTAATATATAAAAGGGTCTATCTCCATATTTTTTAACTCTATCTTCTCCGAAACTAAAAGGCTAGGAGTCTCAAATTATTGAATTTTTTTTACGGATCGTTCTTTTATGGGTCGTTAGTCGATAAAATGATTTTTAAGGAGTCAAAAATGGGTCAAAATTGAATAATCATAATAATTTTGTACATTCAGCTTAGTTTATTTTTTATTTTTAATTTTAATTAGTTCAGATACGTGACACGTTGGTACAGTGGTAACGTCACCAGCTTTAAATGCTACAGCGATTCTAGCTGATGGTACCCAAATAATTTTTTT
This sequence comes from Euprymna scolopes, assembly GCF_053919585.1. NCBI lineage: Eukaryota > Metazoa > Mollusca > Cephalopoda > Sepiida > Sepiolidae > Euprymna > Euprymna scolopes. The sequence continues at coordinate 11,377,635 of NC_136512.1, forward strand.
TTTCAACTTTGGAAATCACGACTCTTTCATAATAAATACGAAATGTGGAAAAATTAAAATATCATATTAAACGTATTTTACGCCCGGGCAAAACCGCCCCCACTCCTCGCTAGTAGAAAAATATCGGGAAATCGAATTCCGACAACACCAGCAAACAATAAAAAAATATCTTAGTTTTCTCGGCAAATTTGTGATCCAAACGATCGTTGTCGAAACGAGGAGAGGGACACGCTTCGCCATGCGAAACAGACTGGGTTTATTAATGACGTGGCTTTACGAGCGCCACAATTTTTTGAAACTCTTTGCGTCTATTCTTGACCTGCCAATTCAGCAGAACATCCGCTGAAATATTTTGATATTTGCATATTGATTTTAAAAAAGAATATTCTATTAATTAACTATTATTTGTCTCTGAATTTTTTTAGATGGAGATCAATTATTCCTATTTTTAGTGTCTTCGGACTATTGTTCGCATCTTAAGTTTCATTTTTCACAACGTCTCGGTCGATGTAACCTCGGACCTTTTCAGGGGTACTAGGTGTATCTTGTCGAACTCAGGAATTTTTCTGTCGAACTGTAAAATCCGCACAGAATTTTGAACATAACTCGTAGCCTAATGATCAAAGCACTTATTAAAATTCAGTTGTAAAAGTACACTCTTCTAGAGGTTGAAGGTTCAATCCACCGTGCGGCCGACTCTCAAAATCACAATTACTTAGGACTTCTTCCCTATTATGGCTGATGGAACGAGAACATGCTTACCCCGCCTCCGTAGATTAAATAAAGTGTTCCGTTCGAAATTCCGTGCAGATTCCCGCGAAAAAGATTCCTGAGTTCGACAACATACACATGGAGAAGGTCGAAGGTTATATCGACCGAAACATTGCGAAAATAACATTTAAGATGAGAGTAGTAGTCAGAGGAATTAAAATAATGCGAATAAATAATCCTCATCTCAAAAAGTATTTACCTATTTAATTTGTTAAAGAGTACTTGAGTTTCCGTGTAGTTATTAATCTCTATGGTAGTGTATAATCAGGGGAATATTGTTGGCGTCCTTTCGTCTAGATCAGTGATTCTCAACCTTTTTTTACTCAAAAGTGTGCTGGGCCCATAACCTGTTAAGTTTTGAGACATTGTGTTGAACAAAGATGGCGGCGTAGTTCAGATCAGTAACCAAGATGGCGGCGTAGTTCAGATCGGTTACCAAGATGGCGGCCAAGAATCAAATGCGGTCTGTGGCGTAGTTAACCTCTTAATTTCTGAGATATTGTGTTGCACAAAGATCGTGGCGTAGTTCAGATCAGTAACCAAGATGGCGGCCAAGAATTAAATGCGGTCCGTGACATAGTAAACGGCGAACTGATTGAATCCAAAATTCGAAAATTTTTATAATAATTTTGGGACGTTTTGATTGGTTGTTTAGCACAGCCGTTGGTTATAAAAATGATTTCCCTTTTTTTTATCTTGGTGGGCCCCTTCATAACCATTAGTCATAAGACAATCTCCTATTTTTCACTAATATAAATTTTGAGGTTTTAATAATCAAGGAAATATTATATAATAAAGCTTTATTTTTAAATAAAAACTAATTTAATGCAAATAAAGTATTCTACAACAACTATAATAATTATGATAATAATAATAATAATAATAATAATAATAATAATAATAATAATAATAATAATAATAATAATAATCTAAATTAGAGTGATAATAATTCTTTACCAATATCTTGTATTACAATATTACAATGTTTCTCCCATGGTCTAACCGATGGAGATCAGAGCTCTTCAGACAATTGAATTCACTGCAGCATTTATGTACACTGGTTAAAAGTTTTGATAAACAGTTAAAGTGGAATGCGTGATTAAAAGAGAGAGAGAGAGGGGGGGGCATTTTTATTCAGTGAGATCCCTGTGGTTGATGTTGCTCGGCGAGTTTCTTTATATCTGGTTCCATTGATGTTAATGATAGTCGAAGGGCTCCTCTTTTCACAATGTCAAGTCCATTGCGAGCTTTTGATAACAGTTGAGAAACACGACTAAATCCAGATTCAACAAGATAAGATGTTAGAAGAGCAATACCGTAGAGCTGTGCTTCATCCCAGAACAAAGGGTACTTTGTAGCAGCATCATTTGTCTTCCATACATTGTACTTTCCATCTTTGACTTCTGCATGCATAATTTCATCACTTTGTAATTCAATGAGAGGCTCTTGCAAAGATATGTCTATATCGGCATCATTAACTTCGAAAGGAATTGAAACTCAACTTGGTATAACCATCATGAGTAGGTCACTAAACCGAGTTTGCATATCTGCATGCATATTTTCCATATATTCAGCATATAATGCAAATCTTCATCTTGCAAATCGCTGCTACCAGAGGTAAAACAAGGAAACTGTTCAAATGCATGACACCTGATATTATTCATATTCAATTGTAGTTTCCTCAGAAAAGCAGCAATAGTACTTTTACTAGATATCAGATCAGAATCTTTTCCTTGGAGCTGTTTATTAAGTGAATTCAGTTTTTCAAATATATCTGATGAGAAAAACACATCGCATTTATTTGCAAGCAGCTGTTCTCCAAGTTGTGTGTTAGCAAGAAAGGAAACAATAGAATCCCAAAGTGCAATGAAACGTTGAAACAATTCCCCCTTTGATAGCCATCTCACCTCTATGTGTAATACAAGCCACTCGAACTCTTCTCTATTTTGCTTACATAATTCATGAAAAAGGCGGTCTCTGAGAGAATTTGATTTAATATGGTTAATTACTTGTATTATGAAGACGTGCGCTCATTTTCTTTGCAAGTAAGTGTTGACGGTGTATCACGCAGTGAATACAAAATACTTGCGGGACAGCTTTTTTTAAAAGAGAGTCGCAAACCTGATAGGCCCTGAACTGGCATCTAAGCTTCAGCCTCTGTCCCATCGACGAAATGTTGCATCCCTCTGCCTGTTCTACAAGTATTTTAGTGGTGAATGCTCTGACGAACTGCAATCACTTGTGTCCCCACGACGTGAGCACCCTCGAAAAACCCGACAGGCTGCTAAAATCCACCCCGACACTGTAGAGATCCCTAGATGTAAAAGATCTTTTTACTCCAATAGTTTCTTCCCCAGAACCACTAGACTTTGGAATTCCATTCCAGGTCCCTGCTTCCTCAACAGTACTGACATGCAGAAGTTCAAGTGTAACGTGAACCGACATCTTGCTGCCCAAATCCCTACATAGTACCCCAGTAGTTGTTGCACCTGATAGTGGCCCCTACACTAAAGTGGCAATTTGTCTTGTTCGGGTGAAAATGTAATAAAAAAATGTGCAATAAAACCTTTGTATCTGCCTGTCATCGAAGGTGCACCATCAGTAGCACAAACGATTATATTTTTGAGTGGAAAAATGTTGTTTTCCTGGAAATAAGTAACAACTTCAGCAAAAATCGTTTCATCTTTTGTGTCTGTCACAAGACTTCTAGCAAAAAGCATTTCCTCTTTGGGTCCTTCATCACTGTTAAATCTAACATATGCTAATAAAATGGCCTCATTATCTCTTAAAGTGGATTCTTCAAGTTGAAGGGCAAACTGCTTCACTTGCAAATGGGCTATCAATTGTTTTGTTTTTTTTACATCCTCTGTCATTTCATCAATGTGTCGTGACACAGAAGAGTTGCTTAAAGGGATGGAATTAATAATTTCACTGGCATTTTGTTTCATAACTGACGAAATAATAACAGACACTGCTGGTAAAGTTACTGTTTCACCAACATTATGGGGTTTTCCTGCCTTTGCTATTATTTTGCTAATTTCATTTTTAATGCCAGTAAACCATCTCTCATTTAAAATCATCACTCATTTTAAATCATCACTCATTTTAAAGCATCACTCATTTTAAATCATCACTCATTTTAAAGCATCACTCATTTTAAAGCATCACTCATTTTAAAGCATCACTCATTTTAAATCATCACTCATTTTAAAGCATCACTCATTTTAAATCATCACTCATTTTAAAGCATCACTCATTTTAAAGCATCACTCATTTTAAATCATCACTCATTTTAAAGCATCACTCATTTTAAAGCATCACTCATTTTAAATCATCACTCATTTTAAAGCATCACTCATTTTAAATCATCACTCATTTTAAAGCATCACTCATTTTAAAGCATCACTCATTTTAAATCATCACTCATTTTAAAGCATCACTCATTTTAAATCATCACTCATTTTAAAGCATCACTCATTTTAAATCATCACTCATTTTAAAGCATCACTCATTTTAAAGCATCACTCATTTTAAATCATCACACATTTTAAATCATCACACATTTTAAATCATCACTCATTTTAAAGCATCACTCATTTTAAATCATCACTCATTTTAAAGCATCACTCATTTTAAATCATCACTCATTTTAAAGCATCACTCATTTTAAATCATCACTCATTTTAAAGCATCACTCATTTTAAAGCATCACTCATTTTAAATCATCACTCATTTTAAAACATCACTCATTTTAAATCATCACTCATTTTAAAGCATCACTCATTTTAAAGCATCACTCATTTTAAAGCATCACTCATTTTAAATCATCACTCATTTTAAAGCATCACTCATTTTAAATCATCACTCATTTTAAAGCATCACTCATTTTAAAACATCACTCATTTTAAAGCATCACTCATTTTAAATCATCACTCATTTTAAAGCATCACTCATTTTAAAGCATCACTCATTTTAAATCATCACTCATTTTAAAGCATCACTCATTTTAAATCATCACTCATTTTAAAGCATCACTCATTTTAAATCATCACTCATTTTAAAGCATCACTCATTTTAAATCATCACTCATTTTAAAGCATCACTCATTTTAAAGCATCACTCATTTTAAATCATCACTCATTTTAAAGCATCACTCATTTTAAAGCATCACTCATTTTAAATCATCACTCATTTTAAAGCATCACTCATTTTAAATCATCACTCATTTTAAAGCATCACTCATTTTAAATCATCACTCATTTTAAAGCATCACTCATTTTAAATCATCACTCATTTTAAAGCATCACTCATTTTAAATCATCACACATTTTAAATCATCACACATTTTAAATCATCACTCATTTTAAAGCATCACTCATTTTAAAGCATCACTCATTTTAAATCATCACTCATTTTAAAGCATCACTCATTTTACTCACTTTGTTATTAAACACTTGAGACAGTGTTTTTCGAGCTTGGAAATCATCACAAAGTTTTTTAAAGTATTCTACTGGTTTATCTTTCCTTCCTGTTTGCTTTTCCCTAGATGGATTTTTAGCTTAGAAGATTTTATGCTATCATTTGAAAGTACATCCATGCATATGAGGCGCATTGGTTTCAATTCGGTGCTGGAATAATTCCGTAAGACAAATATTCAACGGAGTACTGTCAGTTCATAATATCTAACTATAGAAATTGCTATTCATTTTTATAAAATTTTCAACAAATAAAACACGTTTAGAAACAGAGTGTCAGGTAAATGTTTGAGTTAAACCTGATAAGTAGTATAGTTAAAATAACTTGAATTATTGAAAGAAAAACTATACAAAATTACAGTAGAAATTAAATTTTTAATAACAAAAACTATTTTGAGTTGGTTTTCTTCATGGACCACCCAAATATCGTTGTGGACCCCCATTTTGTTATGTTTTGCCTGTGGGCCCCCAGAAAGATTCCATGGATCCCTAGGGTCCACGTGTACCCCGGTTGAGAACCCCTAGTCTAGATAGACGATGAAGAACCGCGCCTGAAGGTTGTCATGAGTGGTGACAACTGTTGCTGTGACTGAGCAGACCGATGCGGAAGCGACAGATTCTGTGGCACTTCCCGCATGGATACCCTCTGTCATGCTCTGCCGATGCTGTCCTTTTGCGTCTGCCTCTCTTCTTCTTTCACTGCTCATCTCTTCTCTCCTCGCTCAGTCGGACATATTTCTGGACTTTGACCCTCTTTAAATCGGGCAGAATATAAACAGGTTCAATTTAACTGATGTGTTTTTTTAATGTTGTGATCTTCACAGTGTAACGTCTAGTGGTTGAAATGCTATTCTATTGTTTTATGTATGCGAGGATGTTTTACATGTAATAAAACAGTTCATTAATATTCAGTCTGTGTAGCGCACAAAGAACATACCTCTTTCCGTTGTTTTCGTCTTCTCTCATTATTCAAGTTCATCTCCCTTCGAAGGAAACAAAACAACAATAGGTTATATATTTGATAGAACTTTATTCTTGACTTTCCATCGGAGCTGTAAGACGCTGTAATTTTTTTACATTATGCTAAAGCTTCCTGAACGCGGAGACGATATCTTTCTCGTTAACTTGCCCATCTGACTCCAAACTTTAAACTCTCATTATGTCTATTACTAATCGACCTCATTACGTCAGTTACTCACATGACCTAAAATTTTTGTTTGTTTTAATATTCTTACGTTAACATTCCTGATATAAATTTTTTAATTCAATTTTCACCCCAAACAAGACACAGTGCCACTTTGAAGTAGGAGGCTAATATCAGAGACATAAGTTGCAGGGATATTATGAAGGGAGATTAGCAGCAAGATGTTTGTTCACATTACACTTGAATATCTGCATGTCAGTACACTTGGGAAAGCAGAATCCCGGAAGGGAGTTCCAAAGTCTAACAGTTCTTGGGAAGAAACTATTACAGTAGTAGGCTTTCTTACACCTAATGATCTCTACTGTGTAGGAGTGGGAATTAACCGCTTGTCAGGTTTCTCGGAGATATTTACGTCGAGGGGGTACAAGTGCTTGTAGTTCGTCAGAGTCTTCACCATTAAAATACTTGCAGAAAGATACAACATTTCGTCGATGCAACAGCGGCTGAAGCCTAGATAACAGTTCAGGACCTATCAGTTGACAACTCTTTTTTTTAACTCTTTCCAGGAGTTAGAGACTAGTAGCCGATTCACCAGCCCAATGTGACAACAGTACTCCATACATGGGCGAATGCTGGATTTATAGAGGTACGGGATACTTTCAGGCATAAATAGCTTTCTAGCACGGAAGAGAGAATTTTTTTATCCTAAAAATATCTTTCGTCTTGATAGGTATTTTTTACACATCAAAAACGATAGTTCAGATTACTTGGTACCATTCAGCAGTGTTCTAAATAACGTTAATACAATTATAAAATACAGTGTGAGGCGTGGGACGGCGTGCAGGTCTGAGAAAATAAGAGAATTCCCGGTTCGACTGGGTGATTGGCCATGCTGAGAAGTTTGCTGGCTGTCGTAAAGGAAGTTCTTTTGAAACTTAGTGGTAAGGACTTGCTTCTTGCAACACTTGTATAAGAAGTAGCGAAAATCCTTTCATGCTTTCCTAACAATAATATGTGGGCCAGTATGATGTGACCTTTTGTTGAAAATACGCCGAACGGCAATTACAGTTTGCGGTAACTTGGTCTTCATAAGGCGCGGAAATTGTGCAAACTGTAAGCTAGCCAATTATTGCTCTGTTCGTTGTGCAGCCGATTCAAAAAAGAAATAAAGCACACACACACACACACACACACACACACATATATATATATATATATATATATATATATATATATATATATATATATTAAAATGAATAAAATCCGACGTCATGAAATTTAAAATGGAGGCGAAAAGACCGTCTTATGCAGGCTTTCTCAAGAGGGATGGCCAATGACGAGAGGGTCGAATGTTTAGGGCTATATATACTAATGAGGGGGATTCTTTATATAAATTAAACATTTATATACATATATACAGTTTATGATGGTGGTTAAAAAAAATTATATAAGAGAAATTAAGACGACAGTATTTCGGTTTACCCTGTATCTAAATTATTTACATTGATGACTATTTTTGACAGATAGGGAGAAATAGGGAAGAATTTTTGTTTTGTTTTTGTTTTTGCTTAATAGTATAAATAGATTGGGAAAGTGCAGATTCAATTAAACGACGTGTTGATTTGTTGTGTTTGTGCTTTAGGAGAGTCGCATTATTAAACATCAAACTGGTGACCATTCTCCATTATGTGACAGAAAATAGCATTAAGTGTATTATTATTTTTCACCTCTCTTTTTTTGTTCATATAATCTCTTATTAAGATCGCGTTGCGTTTCTCCTATGTATATTTTTTCCACAATCAAGGCAGGGTATGAAGTAAACTCCGGCTTTGATTTTTCTAGTAGTGTATGATACGGATTTACAGGTTAGATCTCTAATTGTCGAGGAGGGCTTTTTGTGATATTTGGATGCCGACTCTGTTTAGATTTTATATATACACACTGAAAAAAATGTTACCAGCATTGTCTGGTCAATAATTGAACACGGATTTGTAATAACATTTTTCTTCAGTAATCGAAGCTATTCCATTCTACTCTATGTTCATAAAGAAAAGTTTTTCGTCATTTCAATTGTGGGTACATTTTAATATTATTGAGCCACACTGTATATAGCAGAGAACAGAAATGAGAACAGTTGGCTGTATACCTAATTTTCTTAACTATTTTTAAAACAGTTAATAATAAAGAATGTTTTGTGTTCCTTATTTGTAGTCCTATTATTTTATTAATCTTTCTCTCTCTCTCTCTTCCCACTCTCTTTCTAACTTTCCGTTTATATATATATATATATATATATATATATATATATATATATATATATATATATATATATATATATATATATATATATGTGTGTGTGTGTTTCAGGCTTACTAAAATCTCAATAGAAGAGGAGCATATAAAAACGACAAACAACCACAGAATTCGCGCATAAGCCTGAAGAGTCATAGAGTGGATGAAACGCAGAATATTCAGTGTAGCTTAATCGCCATGTATATTTTATGAATTACTAACTAGCTCTACCTACGTATTGAGCACTTTTGAATTAAATACTTAAAGTTTACGCATAAATCTATACTTTCGTATATTAATTTATGTGAGTAAATTAAGTAGTTATATATATATATATATATATATATAATCGTGAAACATAAATCTATTAGGTTGAAAAGAATGTTCTTGCTGAATTTTTTATTTGGATTTCAAACGATGTATTTTCAAATAAATTTTCGGTATATTACCTATACTTTATACATCATTTAAGGGGCGTATTTCGCTTTATCTAATCGTTTAAATTACAATGGTTTTAAAATAATTATGTTTTCTTTTGAGAACGTCGAATGCAAAATGGAAAAACAGCAAATTCGCACAATTTTATTACAGTTCAAGCTAGGCCGAAAAACTGCAGAAATAGCTCGTGATGGTCCAGGAAGCATTACTGAATGCACAGCACAGTTTAAAAAATTTATTGGAGAGAGTCTTGTAGATGATGAGCGTAGTTGTCGACTATTGGATGTTGGCAATGATCAATTAAAAGCCTTAGTTGGGGTCAATCTACGTTCGAGAACTTGCTTCTTCATTAGAGGTAGCGTATACGACGATGTCTCTCTATTATTACCCTAGCTGTAATATTATTTATTTCCACTTTTTCATAGTTGAGTTCGTATCTAACTTGAAATAGTGTTCAATGTGTAAAAGTTTTGATTTTCGTAATTTATTAAATTCTTCTTCTAGTTTGGTTAAACGTATTCTACAGAAAAAAGAATGCTTTGTTTTATATTCTATTTTAATTAAGTTAATAAATATAAATATAATCAGGTTTAGTAAAGATATTGTAAACTTCGTTACGTTTTGTTTTTGTTTTTTTTTTTTTGTTTTTTTGGCGAGGAGTGGGGGTTACCATTAAGTGAGTCTTCATGAACTCTAGAAATTTTACTCCCGGTTTGTTTTTGTGCTACATGATTTCTGATTAATCAATTATTTTTAACTTTGATTTTCCATGTCTCACTGACTTTAGCAAATAGGGTACATACCTTTATAAATATTTTCTAATATTTTCTCCTCTGAAGAGATGGTAGACATCGAAACTCTATAGGATATGGAGATAAAATTTCTAAAGTATTCTTTGTCTTGCTTATAATAAAAATATTTGATGTGAAACTCCAACAAGGTTTTTTAAATTCATTGAATCACTATGATTTAATTTATTTGCTCTACCTTGTATCTTGAGCAATTCTTATTTATATGGGATAATACTTATAGAATATTACTGCCAGTAATATTTTGTAAATCTTATATTCACAGATTTCCATACCTGCTGATTGTTAAATAACTTTATTCTGAAGTATATATATATATATATATATATATATATATATATATATATATATATATATATATATATAATTTTCGTATTCATTATTATATTATGTTTGACCCAATATAAAGTAATGATTTAAAAAGTTTTTTAAAAAAATGACTCGTGCGCAACTACCGAAAATCGAAACCAAAGCGTTTAGCTCGTGATTTTCTTTTTCCTTTGATGTTAAAACATGGCTTATGAAGACATGTTTTCCAGGCTAAAAATTAAACTATGAACTAATAGCTATTAAGTTACGCATGCATAAAGTAATGGCGTCGTTCAACCTTAATTTGGCAAATTCCATATTTTTTAATTTTCACACTTTTAGACCGATTTCCACCGGCTAAATCTCAAATATAACGTTTTAAATGTGTTCGAATACCCTATATATTAAGTTTCATGTCTGTAGACCAAAAATTGACTGAGAAGTTTGGTAGGCAATATTTTTTTAAACAAATATATATATGCATACATAAATATATATATAGAAAGAGGTTTGTATTAACTATAAGCTTTTTACGCAAATATTACACAAGTATAAATCATGTAGAATATTTGCATGAATATAATTATACGTAATAGTTAATTTAAGATGATCATCCCATAAGAAAACCGAAAAAACTGATAGGGAATTAATTAAAAATGAATGTTTAAAAGAATATGCAAATTAGGTAGATTTTTTTACAGATGAATGCAATTCGATGACCCATATATAACAAAGTTGTATTTTTTTTTTAAATAAATAGTAAAAAAGGTTTTAATATGAATAGAAATATACAAAACAAACTATATATATATATATATATATATATATATATATATATATATATATATATATATAGTTTGAGTATATTTAACGTTACAACATTGTAACTTGAAACATAATATATTAGGAGATTTGAACCTGTGGAACCTGTAAACAAAAATTAAAGAGGTTCAGTCTTTATAGCTAACTTATGTTAGGATGGCACTTCGAGGTTTGGAATCACTTTACACAGAAAATGTTATACGTATGCTTTAAATATGATTAAAAAATGATATATTTGAAGTTTGAAAGGAGTTGTATGTCGTAACATCCTAAGGAATACCATAGAAATTCGGAAACAAATCCATTGTTTTCATCGATAAAGTTTACATAATTCTATATTTTTAGATTTTATTTAGTTTATGTCCGGGCTTTCTTTTTTATAGAGGAACAATAAGGTATCAACTCTCTCTCTCTCTCTCTCTCTCTCTCTCTCTCTCTCTCTCTCTCTCTCTCTCTCTCATATATATATATATATATATATATATATATATATATATATATATATATACATACTAGCATGGGTGCCCGGCGTTGCCCGAGTATTTGGAAGTGTATGTTGAGCAAAAAAGAAAAAGCAGTCAATTTTTTTTTAATTTGACCCCTATTATGACCCCTTAAAATTTATAGTTTCAGGCCCAAATCACTTTATTAAGTTAGATTCAGGTTCAAGGAACCTATATCTAAAACTTCAAGTGTCTAGACCCAAAATTGTCGGAGGAGTTTGGTAGAGTTCTTAAAGGTCAAATCGTTGAAATTTGACCCCTTAACAGCCAAATTTCTGGCTGACACCCGTCACATCGATTTTCCCAAATCTCAGTACCCAGTATTTCAAATTTCGAGTCTATAGACTAAAAATTGACAGAGTTATTGCGTAGGGAAATGTACACAGACAAACAGACACACAGACAGACAGACAGACAGACAGACACGTTCACTTTTATAGATATATAGATATATATATATATACATATATATATATATATATATATACATATATATATATATACATATATATATATATATATATATATATATATACATATATATATATATACATATATATATACATATATATATATATATATATATATATATATATATATATATATATATATATATATATATATATATATATATATATATATATATAGTTTGAGTATATTTAACGTTACAACATGTTACCTGTGCATTTCTTTTGATGAGCATGCGGCCTAATCACCATCCGGCTGTATTAAAAGCTTACGTCCTAACCCTAACCCTAACCCCCTCTCGCCCACCCGATTCCGTATCTGTGGATGACCGGTCTATTTATGAGTCGATCAATCTATTGATCGTGCTCTCAATCGATCGTGCAAAACAGTTTGCTTCTCCACCTAATGAGCTGCCTTCTGAGGCGGATAGCTGTCAAAGCTGCGCACCCAATCAATCGCGATCTACTTAAAACAAAACTACAACAAACAAAGACAGGAATACCTGTTATCATGTTTGTGTGCACGTATTATCGTACTTAGGGCTCCTATCGATCTCGACGACTACCGTTGCGTGCCCATTATTTGCCGGGTGTATCTAAATTTAGTACCGCTTATTGACTAACTTGACTAACTTTCTTAGCAGTTTCCATAGAGCTTCACCACATGCTTGAAAACAAATCCCATCACTTATTACAATGTTGGGAAACGGTTCCTAAGTGGTTACCGACATAAACTGACAATCTAGGTGTGACAAGTTCGAACCCAGTCTGTTCCAGAAAAACACTTTCACTTAAGATGTTGGCAAGCTTCACGTGATTATTCCCGTAAATACCTGAAATCTCTCTAGAAAGAACTCTAACTCGAAATATATCGGGGAAACCAATGCCAACAATAAAATCATCAGATTCATACAAAAACACAATACCTCGACTATTTGCATTGTTTTGGGTTCTTCAGACTACTTTTATCATCTTGAGGATTATTCTCACATCGTGTCGATGTGAACTCCGACCTTCTTTAGATTATCTTATCGAACTCCGGAATCTTTTTGTCAAACTCGGGAATCTGCACGGAAATTCGAACGGAGGTTTTATTTAATCCACAAGAGTAGCATGCTCTCGTTCCGCCAGCCATGACTGGATAGAAGCCCTAAGTAATTCGATATTGTACTATGGGTGTCACCCGCGCTGGGGATTGAAATTTTATCATTCATAAGATTTTGACTTTTACGACTAAAGTACTTTATCCACTGCGCTGCGAGTTTACTCAATTATACTGAGCGGCATGTCAGTCTCAACCACAATCTACTCTTTCGCGATCATCTATAATATAAATCTCAACTGTCTGTTTAAATGTATGTATGCCTAAAATTTTCGACAGAGGCAACGGATTTTCACGAGATTGGTATCATTTTGAATCTCGCACTTTTTTACAGGTAGAGGTCGCTTTTTTCGCTGATATTTTCGAAAGTCATCCCCGATTTTTTGATTGGCTAGCCTTAATTTAAACCTTCGCCACTTCCTGTTTGCCGATGGACGCAAGGGCAGAAGCGTCACGTTTTTTTTTGTTTGTTTTTTTGTTTGTTTTTGTTTTGTTTTGCTTCTTTTTTTTCTTTTTTTTTTTTTTTGACGTTCTATTCCTCTTTGGCGACACGAGTTCGAGCCTGCATGCCTCCTACCATTTTTTATTTTATTTTATTTATTTATTTATTTTTTTTTTTTTGCTCAACACTCACCTAAACACACGGACAACATCAGACACCGAGGCTAGTCCGTTATACGACATAATCACGGTGATATACACGTTCTCGTTAGATCACCGAAGTTAAGCAACGTTGGACCCAGTCAGTGTCAGATGGGTGGTGATTTGGGAAGTCTAGACACTATATGTAGGAGGACGTTGCAAGAACTGCTAGAATCTTATATCATCTCCTCTAACGGGAGATATGCAAAAAACGGAGGATTTCTATTACCATGAAACTTCCTCCTTGAAAAGAAGCCGTTTCAATCCGTCTAAGATGAGTGTCGCTTCAGTTTTCTGGTCGTCCTGTTGATTTTTCTTGGATGAAATGTTTCTATATGATTTCTGTACATAGCTCGAGTGTGGTAGCCGGAGAAACATGTTCAAATCACGTTAATCTCATTTTAGTCTCGAATAAATTTGTTTATGGATTTGTCAGTGTTACTTTTCAGTATTAATTCATTGCAAAGTTACTAAAGGGTTTTTCTTTTTAAGGAAATCATTCCGGAGAAAGCATGAAGCCATTTGATGTATGCTTCAAGATTTAAAAAAAAACAACAATTAGCAAACGATAAATATTCCAATCAAGAAAACAGCAATTCTTCTCTCTTTGTCAGAAACATTATGCCGGGCCTTTCTACTTGTGCGGTGATAATGATTTGAATTTAAGTTTAAAATGAAAAGGTCAAGTATCTTGGTGCAACTGTAGAAATTTAATTAAAGTAATAAATACTTGGGCAGTATCGCTAATGAGGTACTCTGGATCAGTCATAGACTGAACCAATGAGGGACTTGGGCAGTTTGATCAGAGGACTAGGAAACTAATGACGATGCATGATGTATTACATTCAAAAGACGATATTGACTGACTCTATGTGTAAAGGTACGAAGGGGGAAAAGGACTAATAAATGTAGAAAACACAAAAAGGGACTTGGAGAAATACATGAGCCAGAACACAGAAAGACTGAACACTACAACCAGAAACACAGACAGGAAGAATAATACAAACAAAAAGACATAAAAAGTGGGAAGAGGTAGCGCTACATAGACGATTCATAAGAATTACATAAGAATAGAATCAAGTAAACACCTGACCATGGCTAAGGAAAGAACACAAGAACAGAGAAACAGAATCTCTACTGACAGCTGCATAGGACACGCAATGAACCGATATCCATGACATATAACACCTGAGAATTTTACCTTCAAACTTCTGGGCCTAAGATTCGCGGGCAATATGAATTGGAACAAATACATTGAGGATGTTGAAAAGGCTGCTGCAAGGAAGGTGGGTTCCTTCTATTGAGCTAGAAGACTGCTTACACCTGAAAGTATTATCTGCCTTTATGAGGCCACCATTCGCCCATGCATAGAGTATTGTTGCCACATCTGGGCTGGTGCATGTATCACTATCCTCCCTCTTGGATAGGGTCTAAAAAAGAGTCTTCAATCTAATAGGTCCCACTTTGTCAACTAAGGTCCAACCTCTGTCCCATCGACATAATGTTGCATCTCTGTGCCTGTTTCATAAATATTTTAATGGAATGTGCTCTGAACTCGCTGCACTTGTGTCCCTCTCGCCGTACATATTCTCCGACAAAGCCGCTTAGCCATAAAATCACACCCTTTCACTGTTGAAGTCCTTAGATGTCAGAAAACTTTCGACTCTTATAGTTTCTTCCCTCGAGCATTTAGACTTGGAAATTTACTTCCTGCTTTCCTGACTGTACTGACATGCAGAAGTTCAAATATAACGTAAACCAACATCTTATAAATCTTTCGTGAGCATGTTCCAAAATTGTAGCCACTTAAGTGGTTATATGCCTTGTTAGGAGTGAACGTGACCAAAAGAAAAAAAATATTTGCAGAAGTTGTCGATAGAGGTGAGGATTACTGGAAACTTGGGGAGATTTATTGTCACCTAGACTCCTGGGAACACCACAGTAAGCAATATTTGATGATAACTTGTTTGAGAACTTGTAGTGAGTGAAAAATAATAATAATGATAATAATAATAATAATAATAATTATTATTATTATTATTATTATTATTATTATTATTATTATTATTATTATTATTATAGTAACAATAAAAAAATAATAATAAATTAATAATAACAATAAATTAATAATAATAATAATAATAATAATAATAATAATAATAATAATAATAATAATAATAATAATAATACGTCTGGGGAGATTTGTTGTCACTCAGCTTTTAGGGAACACCACAGGTTTTTCAATCAGATCTTTGATGACTTGTGTGAAAGCTCTATGTGAGCCAATAATAAAAATTATTATTATTATTATTATTATTATTATTATTGTTACTACTACTACTACTACTAATAATAATAATAATAATAATAATAATAATAATAATAATCCGATTAATCGTCCCATCACTAACAGAAACCATAACAAACCTTACCTTAGATTCCAAACATGCGGCGATTTTAAATTGGGCGATGCCATCACGATTAAGAAATTAAATGTCTTTATTAAACCAAAGTAAATTAAATGCCTTCTAGCTATTATCTCTTTGCGGCACACCACTCAGTAATCATTCTGCCGCTCGCTAATGTGCTGCGGCTCAGTGGTTGAGAACCACTACCCTAACACTGTTTTTGCCCCCAACCACTTGCGGTTATTTTCCTCTTTTTGCCCCAACACGTATCTCTTAACAATCTCCCCCAACCACGACCCCAACTCTCTCACACGACTCGCTATATTTTGTTTCTCTTACCGACCACTCATCTTTGACCTATTCAGAGTCGGGCTGGAGTTGTACGCGGCGAAAATGGCGCGAACATTGACCTTTTCAGGGGAAGGACAAGAAAAACAAAAACGAATGTTGAGTTTTTAAGGAAAAGAACGGAAAAGCAATGGAGGTTAAATTAATTATAAAAGAAAAGGTGGCGCAAAAAGAAAGGAAAGAATATAGTAATGAATGTGCAGAATTGTTTATTGTATTGACAACTACTTGTATATCTACAAGTAGTATTAGTACGAGTAGTATAGTAGCACTTGTACTTGCAGTAGTAATAATAATTGTGTTTGAAGCAATAGTAATATTTGTGCTTGTAGCAGTCGTAATAACTGTGCGTTTAGCAGTGGCAATAACTGTACATGTGTTACAAGAAAAGGGACCCCTTTTCTTGTACGTAAGAAGAACTTTAGATAAATGAAAATGAGATTAGGATAGACCGAGATTCGAACCTTGTAAGCAAGGTTCAGAAATAGATTCAGAAAAGAATTTCACATTGTTCAATTTAATATAAAATAGTTTAGATATGTTTGTTTGCAAAAAGAATTTAATTTTTCAATTCTTTTTTATGAAAACTGAATTAAAATAAGTTCAGCTAGGAAATAATGAACAATTAAATTTAGAAATATATTAAAATAGGTTAGGTTGAAAAATAAGTCACTGAGCATTCCTTGTCTGCAGAAAAGGCTTGGGAACATGTGCCGAACCGCATATGTTTAGGCCACGTGAGTTCCCCACGTTAGTGGGTCACGTTTTGAAGCTGTACATGACGTCATAGCAGAAAGGAAATTTATCAATATAGGAGCTAGTGTGAGTCGAGACAAGGACAGGGACAGAGCTGACATGGTCAGAGGAGGGTCCCTTTCGAAGCGAAGGGAGAACGTTAAACATGTAGAAACAACTTTGAATTCCTGGATGTCATCATCATATCGACCGGTCAAATGGAATAAAAGAACATCATCATATTTTTGTAACTGCCGTAACTGCGTGTCGTCTTTCTACAACAAAGGTAATGTGTAATTAGCAGTTAAAATACTTGGATTAGAGTTAAAAGGGTTACTCTTACAAGAAATGGTTCCCCTTTTCTTGTAAGTAAGAAAAACATTAGACCGAGATTCGAACTTTGTAAGCAAGGTTCAGAAATAGATTCAGAAATGGAATGTGGAATTTCGCATTGTTCAGTTTCACATAAAATAGTTTAGATATGTTGTTGGAAAAGGAATTTTGATTGTTTATTTCTTTTTATGAAAACTGAATTAAAATAAGGTCAGCTAGAAATTAAAAAACAATGCAATTTAAATATGTTGAAAAAAAGGTTAGGAAAAAATAGGAGTGAGAATTCTATGTCTGCAGAAATGGTTTGGAAACATGTGCGAACCACGCATGTTCAGGCCACGTGGGTCGATCACGTTTTTGGACACATGTACGACGTCATGGCAGAAATGAATTCTCAATATAGGAGCTAGAGAGAAGAGTTAGACAGAGTTGGAGACAAAGGTAGGAGACAGAGATGACATGGTCAGAGGAGGGTCCCTTTGGAAGCGAGGGAGAAAGTTTTAAACGTGTAGAAACGACTTTGAATTCCTGGATGTCATCATCATTTCGACCGGTCAAATGGAATAAAAGAACATCATCATATTTTTGTAACTGCCGTAACTGCGTGTCGTCTTTCTACAACAAAGGTAATGTGTAATAATCTTACATGAACTTTGTATAACCCATCCAAGTCATGTGTCCCCATCTCCATCGTAAGTAATGACTGCTCCCTCCTGTGTTAAAAGAACTGATCACCCTCTCTAATATATGTTACAAGAAGAAACCACAGAAATGTATAAATGTCTCTTCTTCCCGTCATCAATATGAATGTCCCCTCCTTTTATATGAAACCCTCGGCTATACAACACATGTGGCAATAGTAATTTGTGTGTTTGTAGCAGTTGTTATAGCTGTGCGTTTAGCAGTGGTATTAACTGTACACGTAGCAGTCGTAATTTGTGTGCTTGTAGCAGTATTAATAACTGTACGTGTATTAGTAGTAATAGCTTTATTGTAGCTGCAGTAATATTGGTACTTGTGGTTTTACAAATAGCTTTGCTTGTAGCAGTCGTAAGAGCTGTGCTTGTAGCTTCAGAAATAGCTGTACCTGTAGCAATAGTAATAGTTGTAATTGCAACAGTAGTTATTGCTGTGCTAGTATCAGTAGTAAGAGCTGTACTTTTAGCAGTCGTAAGAGCTGTTCTTGTAGCAGGAGTAATAACTATGCGTGTAGCAGTAGTAATAGGTGTAATTGTAACAGTCGCAATAGCAGTATACGTAGGAGTAGTAACAGCTCTCCTTGCAGAAGTAGTAATGTTGTATTTTTTGTTCGTTTATTATTATTATTTAGATGATGAACGTTCTTTTGTTGTTCATGTTAAGAAGAGTAAGATTCTTAGGAGTGCTCATGTGTCTTAATCATGTTGTTGGAAGAGATGGAAGCATTAACAAGTATATATAAAGAGGGAGCGTGCATATAAATACACTTTGAGAAGGTGATTCGATATCTAGATAGATAGACCGAGAGATTGGCATTTATGCTATTGAAAGTTATGTATGAAACGGGAGTGTTTATATAACATTTATAGTTTGACACATATACTTTCTAACACATATTATTTAGATGATGATTTTATCAAAGGTTCTTATACATAAATGGACAATACCTTTTCTTCGTTGAATTACAACACGAAGACGCGTGTTATGAAAAGCATGATGATCATTTATTTCTTCCATATGACCGGTCAATGGCTTTGCATTCAGGACTTCAAAGTTTCTTTACATCGTCTTCTTCTAAAACCCTCTCGCTTCCAGACGGTGCCACGGTTCGGTCTGAACCTCTCTTGACTCTTCGACTCTCTGACTCCTCTACTCTCTCTTATATTGAGAAATAACATGTATGTCTGGCCAACGTGACTATAAGTCACGTGTCATCAACATGCGTGATGTGCACGTTTTTGAAACCATTTCTGATGACCAGGAAATTTCCCATTTTCCTTTGTTGTTTTACAAAGGAATTTAACCTACTTGTCTAATTCTGTAACCGATATTTTTATTATGCATTCTTTCTAAGAATGTGAATAGTTTCCAGCCAAATTTGTATTTATTAAATATTTTTACAGAATCAATAATTTACTAGACATTCCATTTAAAACCTATTGTTCTTTAAAACTTATCTACAAGGTTCGATTCCGGTTTTATCTGATTTTATTTTCATTTAACTAATTCTCTTTATTTTTACTTACATGAAAAGGGGACAAGCCTTTTCATGTAACACTAATAGCTGTGCTTGTAGCAGTAATAATAGGTATACTCGTAGCAGTAGTAATTTGTTTACTTATTGCAGTAGTAATAGTTGTTCTCGTAGCAAGATAAATAATTGTACTTGTTTGCGGCAGTAGTAATAGCTATACTTGTTGCAATAGTAAAAGCTGTTTATGGAGAAGTAGTAATAACTGTATTTGTAGCAGTATCACTAGCTGTGCTTGTAGCAGTAGTAATTGCTATACTTGTAAGAATGGTAATAGCTATATTTGTAACAGTATTCATTGCTGTACTTGTAGCAGTAATAATAGCTGTGCTTGTAGCAGTAGTAATTGCTATACTTGTAAGAATGGTAATAGCTATATTTGTAACAGTATTCATTGCTGTACTTGTAGCAGTAATAATAGCTGTGCTTGTAGCAGTAGTAATTGCTATACTTGTAAGAATGGTAATGGCTATATTTGTAACAGTATTCATTGCTGTTCTTGTAGCAGTAATAATAGCTGTGCTTGTAGCAGTAGTAATTGCTATACTTGTAAGAATGGTAATAGCTATATTTGTAACAGTATTCATTGCTGTACTTGTAGCAGTAATAATAGCTGTACTTGTAGCAGTAGTAATTGCTATACTTGTAAGAATTGTAATAGCTATATTTGTAACAGTATTCATTGCTGTTCTTGTAGCAGTAATAATAGCTGTGCTTGTAGCAGTAGTAATTGCTATACTTGTAAGAATGGTAATAGCTATATTTGTAACAGTATTCATTGCTGTACTTGTAGCAGTAATAATAGCTGTGCTTGTAGCAGTAGTAATTGCTATACTTGTAAGAATGGTAATAGCTATATTTGTAACAGTATTCATTGCTGTACTTGTAGCAGTAATAATAGCTGTGCTTGTAGTAGTAATAATAGCTGTGCTTGAAGCAGTAATAATAGCTGTGCTTGTAGCAGTAATAATAGCTGTGCTTGTAGCAGTAATAATAGCTGTGCTTGTAGTAGTAATAATAGCTGTGCTTGTAGTAGTAATAATAGCTGTGCATGTAGCAGTAATAATAGCTGTGCTTGTAGCAGTAATAATAACTGTGCTTGTAGTACTAATAATAGCTGTGCTTGTAGTAATAATAATAGCTGTGCTTGTAGCAGTAATAATAGCTGTGCTTGTAGCAGTAATAATAGCTGTGCTTGTAGTAGTAATAATAGCTGTGCTTGTAGTAGTAATAATAGCTATGCTTGTAGCAGTAATAATAGCTGTGCTTGTAGCAGTAATAATAGCTGTGCTTGTAGCAGTAATAATAGCTGTGCTTGTAGTAGTAATAATAGCTATGCTTGTAGCAGTAATAATAGCTGTGCTTGTAGTAGTAGTAATAGCTGTGCTTGTAGCAGTAATAATAGCTATGCTTGTAGCAGTAATAATAGCTGTGCTTGTAGCAGTAATAATAGCTGTGCTTGTAGCAGTAGTACTATGCGTGCTTGTAGTAGTAATAATAGCTGAACTTGCAGTAGTAGCAATAGCTGTGTTTATTGCAGTAGTAATAGCTGTGTTTGATTAGTAACAGCTGTATTTGCAGAAGTAATAGCTGTACTAATAGACGTAGTAATAGCTTTGCTTGCGGCAGTAGTAATAGCTGTAGTTGTAACAGTCGTGATAGCAGTATGCGTAGGAGTAGTAAGGGCTATCCTTGCAGGAGTAGTAATTGCTGTGCTTGTAGCAGTAATAATAGTTATACTCGTAGCAGCAGTAGTAATAGTTAGTTTTTTTTTCTTTTTTTTCAGATCTGGCTAAATGCTGCTGAGGCGTTCTCCACCCTGCATTGCAACGTATCCTTCATACTGACTTCTTTATTTATGGAGCTTCATAAGTAGGTGACGTTGCCATCTTCTGTAATGTTAGAAGGGAATCAATACGCTTACATACAGGTTCCACATGTCGCCTACGTCGCAAATGGGGGCTAAGACAAATAATAACTCAACTCCTTTTATCTTTAACAACGATATTTATTTCCATCATTCTCCCGCCACGCGTGACTTCTCGTTACAGCTGTGACGTCACCCCCGTCTCTAACGTGCTCTCACTTCTTTTTATAGTCTTTCTTTTTCATTACCATTACCGTGACGTCATTTCGCACACGGCTCGGTATTTACATGTAGGCGCCATACGCGCTCTGTTACAAACAGTATCATTTTTTTCTGGGCCAAAAAGAACGGCAACAGTAGTACTAATAAGAACAGCATTATTAATAGTAGCAATAGCAGTTGTATGTATGGCAATAGTAGTACGAGTAGTAGTTAGGGAAGAAGTAATATTACTTGTGGTCATGAGAAACGGCAGTAGTAGTTGCGTGTGTAGCAGTATAAGTAGTTGCATGTTCAGTTTCAAATATAGTCGTTACAATAGTCTTAATGACACCGTTTATTGTAGTAGTAGTAGTAGTAGTAGTAGTAGTAGTAGTAGTATCAGCAGCAGCAGCAGCAACAGGATTATTAGTATCTTTTATAATGAGATTATTATTAATGGCAATAATGCTAGTATCATTACAAGTAGTAGTAATAGTGTTAACAACTGTAGTAGTAGTAGTAGTAGTATGCGTTTTAGTAGTAGGAGATATTGTACTTGTAGCAGTATGTTAGAAATCGATGTGTTAGACCAACGACCATCATAAGCTTCACTTTTTCCTTTCTTTGTTCGTTCGGCTTACTTTTCCTTCTTCTTTCCTTTTTCTTTTGCTGCTTTTATCACCGACTTTTTACTTCGAGATGACTATGATTTGGCTGACATAGCTCAGACGCAAATGAGTAATGAGTAAATAAAATAATACCCACACGTAAAAAAAGATTTTTTTTTATCAAAAGAAGTGGGCTCAGTTTTACATGATACTAGCAGGGAGACCCGACGTTGCCCGGGATTGAATGATGATCAACGAATATTTCACACTCCAATATATTTTTATTGTCATCGAAATCCGTGAAATCACCCGGGAGGAAGCTTCACATGCCTCCATGCAGTAACTTAGTCTAAAAATATGTTATTCTACATTGCACTCTAAAGAATCTACTGTTGCTTTTTATAAAATTATTTTATATAAAGTTCGTTTCAGTTAAAGGGGGAAAAAGCATAAAGAAATTCACGTGCGGGGTTTGAACCAACAGACCACCTCATGCAAACAAACAAAAAACAAAAACAAAAAGAACATGTAAACTTTCAAGTTTTATAAAATTCTTTGCAGTTAACGAAAAAAAAAATTAAGAAATTTACGTGCGGAGTTTGAACCTACTGACCACGTTATGCAAAAAAAAGAAGAAGAAAACACGCTATCAACTTACCCAAAGTAGAAATTTCACGGTCCGTTGTTCTATCATTTTGTGAAGCGACGACATGAAAACTGGATTTGCCGTAGATAGATAAATTAAAATAAGGGTTTCGATTCTCGATTATCGGTAATTATCAGGAGGATTCTAAGACAAACCTTAACTAAGATCACTCCCAACTTATACACTAAAGTTCTGTATGCAATGTTATGACCCTTTTAGGCTGTGATCATAGCGTAGTACCTGTGTTAACTATGGCAAGCAGGACCAAGAGTCAAAACATTATTATTATCATTATTATTATTATTATTATTATTATTATTATTATTATTATTATTAATTGATTGATTTGAGCGACGGATGGTCACTGGATCAGTTATTATGATTAGACGAATAAACAATTAAATTGGGGAAGAGATGCTTGACGTGTGAATCGCAAAAAGAATGGGAAAGTAAAAAATTGATGTAAACATGATTTTTGGGTTTGGATAAACAAATAACTAGATGGGGACATTAGGTTGGTCTGAGACACGTAATGAGGTGACGTAAAGGAACATGTGATGTAGTTAGTTTTGGAGAGATTGAGAGAGTTGAAGTTTGACCACCGAGAGCGACCAGACGATCTAGACATGGGTGGACAGACAGCTAGGGAGCGGGCTGTAAGAATAGAAAATGTAGACGAACTGCAGATCCTGTGAAAACCATTTGAGACAACTGTAATGAATTTATATTATAAAATATAAAGTGTTGTTTTATGGTTTCACAAGTAAGAACAGATGTCTCAATTGGATGCTGCTGGTCATTTCATGGTTGGTCACGGAGTAGCAGGAAGATAGAAGAACTCTTTAAGAAAAAAGGTACGAAGCATATATTCTTCTTCTTATATATGAACTGTAAAATATTCTCCTGTGATAAGTCTTATACAACATGACTTAGTTTACACGTCAATATGCTGGCTAAACAACATATATACGATTTATACGATATTATCGGTCCGTTAAAAGAACAATATCTCACATTCACTAGATAACACATGACACGTTTTAATATATCATCTCTTCCAATATAATCTCCTATAAAATACAACATGTAAATTTTAAAGAAAATCAGTTCAGCCGTTTCGGAGTCTATAAGGACCGAACTGACACACACACAATACACACACACACATACAAAGTTGCATTTATACAACTGTAGAGAGATAGATAGATAGATAGATAGATGGATAGATATAGATAGATAGATAGATAGATAGTTTAGATAGATAGATAGATAGATAGATAGATAGATAGATATAGAGTGATAGATAAATAGATAGTTAGGTAGATAGATAGATAGATTTCAATTGTGTACCCGGACCATTTATTCAAGAACATGTCTATAAATCTGATTTTGACAGCCTACATTGTTTATCAAATCTCGAAACAGGAGCGTCTACTAAACTGATTAAGTTCGTATATATTTGGCCAAACAGAGAAAGCAATCAAGCAATTCTATGCAGCGTATAAACAAGTTTAAACTTCACGGGCACACTAAATCTACTGTCCAGAATTTCGAATTGCCATTTATACGTTTCCAAACTATATATCGATATTGTCGCACCATTAAATCCCAACACGCAATGGTTCTGACTTTTATCTTAGACCATATAGATATCGGATTACGTACATCGATCGTGCAACTCGCTGAATCGAAGTGCAGGCTATGACTGAAATAACTGCACACTCGGTATCAGATGCATTTATTAATGAATATCTCGATTTGGAGTCATACTGCATGTTGTGACTGACCGAGGGAGTCAATTTGAGAGCCAATTGTTCCAGGAATTAGCCAATGTGATAGGCTTTTTTTACCGATTGAAGACGATTGCAGATCGCCCTCAAAGTAATGGTTTGATTAAAAGTGCACACCGGCCTCTAAAAGCAGTTATAATAGTTCGAAAAGAACTATGGATTTTTATTTTATTTTTTTACAAGGAAATTACCTACTCAAGGATAAGTGTTAATGAGTTAACAATAAAACAAATAATGATGGAAATTTGTGTGTGTGTGTGTGTGTGTGTGAGAGAGAGAGAGAGAGAGAGAGAGAGAGAGAAAGAAAGAGAGAGAGAGAGAATTCATTCCTATGGACTTGGAAACGGCTGGTCCAATTTTTTTTTTAATTTCACACAAATGTAATTTATGTGCTTTGCAATGTTCTTAGACAGTTGACTCTGGGTTAGCAATAACAGCCATATGCAAATTGTCGATTATTTTTGCTTAAGTGAAGATAGAATCTCTCGCTTTGGGGGTACTAATTAATTTTTTGTACAAACAAGGTGCTTTTATTTAATTCAATATCTTATATGCACAAATATATAATTATAATGATGGATTCAGTTTTTATATGTTCATAAAAAAAACAAATCTCCATCCTGAAAAAAATCAATCATTTGTTTTCCTTTTTTTTTTTTTTTTTTTTTTTTTTTTAGACATTGTTTTATTCAGCTTCCGAATGTCGCCGTGAAAACATTTTTCATTATAACTTTTTTTTTTATTCACAAGTACATTTTTTTTTTTCGTTTTGGAAATTAACTTTAGTCTTTAATCTTTCGAATACAATCAAAATGTAGTCGGAAACCTAAAAAAAAAAGTTATGATAAATCGGCTTTCAAAACTAGGTCCCTCTTTCTTTACTCCGCCATTTTTTGTCCGTACCTAAGAAATACTCATAACGGAAGAAGAAGAAGAAGAAGAAGAAGAAGAAGAAGAAGAAGAAGAAGAAGAAGAAGAAGAAGAAGAAGAAGAAGAAGATGATGATGAAGAAAAGAAGATGAAGACGAAGAAAAGAAGAAGAAAAGAAGATGAAGACGAAGAAAAGAAGAAGAAAAGAAGATGAAGACGAAGAAAAGAAGAAGAAAAGAAGATGAAGACGAAGAAAAGAAGAAGAAGATGATGAAGAAAAGAAGATGAAGACGAAGAAAAGAAGAAGAAAAGAAGATGAAGACGAAGAAAAGAAGAAGAAAAGAAGATGAAGACGAAGAAAAGAAGAAGAAGAAAAGAAGAAGAAATGAAGAAGAAGCAGAAGAAGGAGAAGAAGAAGAAGAAGAAGAAGAAGAAGTGTGAGGAGGACAATCGGGAGTAGAAGGAGGAAATGTATGAAAGAAACAATACGTTAAAAAAAAGGACTAAATAAAAACGGGGGGGGTAGAAGAAGAGGGAAAACTGAACGACAAAAAAGAACGAAAAGAAATCGAAAGAAAAAATAGGAGAGGAGCACCACCCTATCCCCCCCTCTCTCTCTCTCTCTCTCTCTCTCTCTCTCTCTCTCTCTCTCTCTCTCTCTTTCCTCTCACTTACCAGCCGATGGATACGACGGATGCGTCGACAGTGTGATCCATTAACACGTGTTACGTATATAAGAGGGGAAAATTGACATTTCGCTCCAGCGTGAGCATCTCACACTGACGTCATCAAAAAAAAATATGATTAACTAGTGACGTGGGTCGTGACGACAAAGGGCGTGTGTCGCCCTGCAGAGAATCATTTCAGTACGAAGCTTTACAGCATATTCGAGAAACAAAGATATAGTTCGTCTTACGCTATTGTACCTATTTACAATGCCTCACCATGGGACAGAGTTAGACACCAGGGTCGTTTTTTAACGTGGAGAAAAGGTACAAAAGTAAAAAATTGTCTCAGTTTCGAAGGATTTCTCCTCCACTGAAAGAGAACAAGAAAAGGAAGTGCAGCATCTGAAGAGGAGATACTACACTTTGATCTTGGCTAACCAGATAAAATACATCTGAAGCTGAACGCATTTTCTTACTTTTGGTTCAAGCGCAATATATATATATATATATATATATATATATATATATATATATATATATATATATATATATATATATATAAACCAAAATATACGAAAATAAGGCTAACAAAAAGAAAATATAGATCTATAAAAAACCCATGGAAAATTTTTAAAGATGGCAACCTCGATAAAAAAATTCCATCCCCATGTGAGTTTTTAAAAACAATTTTTTGACTGTAATTAATTGATTTTAATTGTCTCCGAAGAGAACGGTAAATAATGAAAATTCGGTATGTTATAATTAAAACAACCGTTTGTCCTTTTACCCTTCGAAACAGCTGTCAGAGTAAGAAAAAATATATAATAACATGTCTTAAAAAAATAATAAAAACAAAAATTGTGTACTACTAAAAAAAAAGGTGGTGTTTTTTCTGATTATATAAATTATATTGCTCTGAATTCTCATCGAGCTAAACCGAGGTTAATATTGGTACAATAATCAATATAATACCATTTAAAAGGTATTAAAATTGATTGTTAAAAAAAAAATCCACATATATATATATATATATATATATATATATATATATATATATATTATTTTTAAAATGTAATTATCCACTAACACGTGTTTCATCGTCTACGACTCATCAGAGTGGCTGTATCTAGCGAGATTCGAAATCGGAACCCAACGGTAATGGACCATCTCGCCAGCTGTCTGGACCATCTCGCCAGCTGTCAGGATATATCGCGATTTACTTAGATGTTGTTATGTTTTGGTTTTAGCGATATGTTTTGAATGAAATCAATTATTTACGAAAGTGCATTTTTAGCAGGGTGATCCTTCGTTGCCCGGGATTAAATGATGATCAACGAATGCTTCACACTCCTATATTTTTATTGTCATCGAAATCAGTTAAATCGATTAGTTTTTAATCAAATCGATTAATTGACTGCTCTAGTTGGGGACCCACTGTGGTGCACCCGGGAAGAAACTAACATGGCTCTCAGAGCGAGTTGGTTCACAATACATTGAAATATACATTGCACTGTAGAGAACATAGTGGCAAATACAAAATTATTTTATATATAATGGATTAAATTGAAGTTTAAAATGTAAAAGTCAAGTATGTTTTAATTGTGTTCTAAACAGAAACATTCATTTTGAACGCGCCCCTGTCACATCAAAGAGCCTACTGTGGATTTCATACGACTGGCCTTACTAGTTGTGTAATAAAAAAAAACTTCTCAAATGCTCTCATGAGGTTAGGCTCTATAAGGCGTCAATTTTGGTCAGAGTGGCCTGTTTCTTCGTTGATCGGATTTTTTCAATTATCGATTATCGAGATTTATCGAAGACATTCCGATACAAAATCTATCTCAGAACACTATCAGCCACATATCGTGTGAAATTTCATAAAAAAAAAAGCGAGAGAAGAAAAAGCACGTGTGCGACACGGTAGATTTTATAGCGAACTAAGATGCAATGCGTTGTTTGGAAATCGGTGCTTCCGTTCAGTCTCGGAAAACAAAGGATACCCACTGTAGGGACAGTTACGTATGTAATTGTGAGGCAAGGGTTGCACAATCCCAACCCAAACCTCTCCTGAATCGGCACTGTTTGAGTCCAGTGGCAATGAGAAATCCATGACAGCTGCAATCAATACCGAGATAAACAAGAGCATATACAGCACTTGGAAGTCTCAAATGGTCACCCATTTACTACTGACCGGTTTCAACGTTGCTTAACTTCGGTGATCCAGCGGAAATCGATGTGTACAAAGTGATTTTTTTAAAAATACTCACTTTCATGTCAAGTTTAAAAAATATAGAAAATTTCTTTTTCTTTTTGTCTTTTTGCGACTGTCTCGAATACAACGTGTTGGGTCCGTTAAACTGTTACGGTACCATTGAAGAAGATTAACAACTAAATTACACGAGGGAGCGTTCCAAACGTAATATCTCCTATTTTTAATTCAGTCCGAATCGATAAAAGAGAATTGTAAATTGCATTGTTATGAACCTTGAACTTATGTATTCATGACCTAAAAGTTTCATCTCCCTGTTGCGGATATTGACGGTGTAAGATTCCATGAAAGCAACTCTTGTCATGGAAGCGCCTCAGAAGCAGAGATGCGTCATTGACTTCTTGGCAAAAATTCACTGAGAACGATGATGACTATGTAAAAAAATTATGAACCATAAATGGTTGCTTATTTTAATAGCATCAACCCAGTCTTCGCAACTCTTCAGTATTTTTAGTTTAAAAATAGGAGGCTTATATATATATATATATATATATATATATATACTAGCAGGGGTGCCCGGCGTTGCTCGGGTGTTTGGAGGTGTATGCTGTGCAAAAAAAGCAAAAAAACAAAAAAATGGTTAATTTTTTAAAACTTTGACCCCTATTATGACCCCTTAAAATTTATTGTTTCGGGCTCAAATCACTTTATTAAGTTAGATCCATGTTCAAGGAACCTATATCTAAAATTTCAAGTGTTTAGACCCAAAATTGTCGGAGGAGTTTGGTAGAGTTCTTAAAGGTCAAATCGTTGAACTTTGACCCCTTAACAGCTAAATTTCTGACTGACACCCGTCACATCGATTTTCCCAAATCTCAGTACCCGGTATTTCAAATTTCGAGTCTATAGACTAAAACTTGACAGAGTTATTGCATAGGGAAATGTACACAGACAGACAGACACACAGACAGACAGACAGACACGTTCACTTTTATATATATATATATATATATATATATATATATATATATATATATATATTGTGTAGTTATCTAATAAGGGGGATCGTTGTGTGATCGTCTAGTTGTTCTGTCTATTTGTTGTATCTTCATATTTAATTGTTCATATGCTTTTGTGTGTGTGTGGTACATGTATTGTAGACATACCTTCATGCGTCGTTGATCTTGTCCATCTGGAATTCATCCTGTTCTTGGAGGGAAACTGGGAACCTGTTTTTGGACGAAGATCCATTCACTCCAAGACAATGAATTGGTTTTATAGTTTTTATTCACCTTCCAGATGTCGACCGCAGAAGGATAGAAAGTGAATCTCTGGCCTGCGTGGTTTACTTCTAGGTCTTATTTCCACACACGTCAGCTTCTCCCCCCCCCCCCACCAATGAAGGGGAGTAGACGACTATTAAGCCGTCCGTTGCCTTCTATGTCCAAACCCAATCTCTTCTATCCAGCTAACCTGATCACCTGACTCACACGCAAATCCGATCAGCTGACCCTCACTTCCTGCAAACGTGTCTACAATATAATTTACACACTTCCCTCTATTCCTCGATCTATTTCCTAACATATATATATATATATATATATATATATTAACGGGTTTAGGCTCATTACCGTGGTGTCCCGATTTCGAATCTCACTAGATTCAGCTACTCTGATGAGTCGTAGACGACGAAACACATGTCAGTGAATAATTATATTTTTAAAATTATATATATGCCGCTCCCCATACGGGGGTACCAAATTTGTTAAAGGGAAAATTATTCCCAACTCGCATTTAGGGAAAAAATGCGCTTTCGTAAATAATTGAATTCATTCAAAACATATCGCAAAAACAAAAAAACAAACATCATCTCTCTCTCTCTCTCTCTCTCTCTCTCTCTCTCTCTCTCTCTCTCTCTCTCTCTCAACATATATATATGATTCCTGAAAGGGTGATACACTAGTGTCTGTAGGTATTTAATAATTATTGTAGAAAATAATTATGTCAACCCCTTTAAGAAAAATTTCTTATCGTTGAGCACTTTCCGTTGAAATAAAGTCGGGTAATTTAGCTTTTATGGCCAGATCATCATCTGACAGGCGTTAAAAATATTTTAAATAAATGTTTAAATTTCAACAATATCTCTCGCGGTTAACAGTGGTCGAATGGAGTGAGAGATGGCTTCTGTTTCCGGTTTCGAATCTATCGACCGGTGTTAATTTTACTATATATATATATATATATATATATATATATATATATATATATATATATATATATATATATATATATATATATACTCTGAATTGCTCTTAATTATTTAAGCGAGTTTCCCTTTCGGTACAGTACTGCATTAGTTAACAACTTACTTACCATTGCTAACGTAATCTTCTCTTTACTAACTGTTTTAGAACGTGAATTAACAATATTAACCAAACGTTAATAAATAATGGATATCCCAACCAGGATACTGATGAACAAACTAGGAAATTGAAAAATATTAACCGTAATAGTACAGGATCCACACCTTCACCTCCTACACATATAAAACGTTTTTATAAATACCAAAATGATTACACTACGCTCTATAACAGACACGAGGAGGAAACTAATGAACACATATCTAAGGAAATGGCAGAAACAATACACGAAGACCTCAAATCCGTAGTGAAATGGAGACATAAATGCGTGGTCACATTCAATGCTGCCAATACTAAGATTGTGTCCTTCAATAATTACAAGAAACCTTCTCTACCATTAATAGCAATGGCCAAAAACACATTACCTGAAAGTACTTCCATTTAAACTCCTCGGCCTAACGTTTACAGAGAATATGAATTGGAACAGATACAAGGCTACTACGAAGAAGGTGGCTCTCTCTACCGTGTTGGAAAGCTATTACGCCTGAAAGTATCCTGTACCTCTATAAGGCCACCACTCGCTCATGTATGGAGTACTGCTGTCGCATTTGGGATGGTGCATCTGATACTAGTATCTCACTCCAGTACAGGGTTCAAAAGAGAGTCGCCAACCTCATAGTCCTGAAGTATCATCTAAGCTTCAGCCTCTGTCCTATCGACGAAATTTTGCATC
>NC_136512.1:11411914-11434414 GCF_053919585.1 Euprymna scolopes
CAAGATGAGGAGCATTATAGTCACACACACACACACACACACATACACATACCATATGTATATATATATATATATATATATATATATATATATATATATATATATATATATATATATATATAGTGATAAAGTTCACCTGAAAATTATGTTTTCAACAAAAAGACAAACTAATCCGGACAGAAAAAGATTTACCCGATTAAGAGGAGCAATATATATGAAAAGATAAGAGATGAAGATTAAAGTTGCATAAGAAATTTATTACATTACCATGTCAATATATATATATATATATATATATATATATATATATATAAAGACACGTTAAAATTTCATGCGTGACTGGTTTCTGTGTATAATTGAGCTGCAATAATCTCGCCTTTACGTTTAAACTCAATTCCTCGTCTGAAATATGACTACCACCATAATTGACAGCAATCGCTGGTACCCCATTATTCTAAACGCCATAAGCCGTTCACCCACACGTGTTTATTGCTATTTATGCTGTAATTGACAGTATAACTGTTATCAGGTATCCAAGAACCTTCTAACCTTTTCCATGGCGGACACAAACAAAACACACAACGACATAAAAGAATTAAAAAATGTTTCATGAGTGTTTTAAATTTACGCTTCCTTCGCTGACGGCTAATACCCAAAGCCGTACAAAGCAGCCGTATAACGGTTACATATGTAGACCCAACATGTTGTATGCAGAGTACATCGCAAGGAACATAAAACAAGTAATAACTCGAATCCGTTTTTAACAATGACAGTTATTTTCGGGTACTTTCCCCAATAAATCGTGACCGTACTCTTTCTCTCTGACTTTTGTCCTCTCGAAAGTTATTCACGTCTTTAACGTGATCGTTTTCTTTAACGTGCTCTCTGCTTGGTATAGTTGTTTTCCTTATAGTGACGTCATTTCGCATTTCGTATGCATTAGTAAAAATTTAAAACATCGATATTTTCTTTTAGTTCTAATAAATGAGGACCCATGGCATAACGGATAAAGTAATAAGCAAATATTCAGTTCTAAAGTGACAGTCTTCTTTCTTTTTTTTTTACATGGTAGTCCCCACTTATTACGGCCCGGAGGCCACTTGGGGATAAGGATTATTGCGTGTACAGTAATCAATGGGACAATATCGTAGTAATCGTTAGTAATGGAGAGTTGACAAATTAGATAATTTAAGGGGGTGGTTTATCAGGAATTTTCTTATGTTGGACTTGAAGACATCCAAGTTGTAGTCAGGTGGGAAACAGGCAAAAGGAACAGAGTTCCACAGGCGTGCGCTTCTAAGAAAGAAGCTTTTTCATGGAATCTACGTTTTAAGGCACAGACAAAGAGTGGAGAAACTTATTGGCGGTGGTTTCAGCTAGACGGGTGTTTATAGTGAAATATTGGCGCGGGGGGACCAGAGATTGGAGCTCAGACGAGCACTTGCCATGAAAATAACGATAAAACAAAGACAGGCTCGCAGCGTCTCTTCAGTGGGAGAGAGGTTGCAGGGAAGAGAAAATCCCCCACTAAGCCACGAAGTCTATTTTGTACTCTGTCAAGGCAGGATAGGCTGTTTTCAGCAGCTCCTTCCCAGATGTGGCAGCATTACTCCATTCTTGGGATTGAAGGTTCGATCCTGAGTGTATCCGATACTAAGAATAAAATCTAAGACTTCTATACGGTGGCGCTAGACGGAACAAGAGCTTGTTACCCTCGAGAATTAAATAAAGCGTTCTCATCGCAATTCCTGCCATTTTTCGGAATTCGGCAGGAAGATTCTGGAGTTCGACATTTTTCGGAATTCGCAGGAAGAATCTGAAGTACATTTTAAGAAAGCCGGTGTTACAATCGGTCGAAATGTAGTGAGAATAACATCCAAATGAAAGCATTCGTCTAAATCATAAATAAATGGTCTGAAATAATATAATTGATTACAGAACTAATTTTCATTTCTATGCTACGTATCACCATTTGAAAGAATATCAGGTCACCAAAGAATATCAGGTTGACAAGAAAGTTTTTGTTGTTTTTAATTTACAAATTTAAATTAATATATCTCGGCTTAAGCAAAAATTTACTGATCGAAATAAGCACCATCAGAATCAACACATGACAGGATATAAAAGTTAACATCCAAATTGCATGGTAAAATCCGAAGTGAATGTTTTTGAAAGCAGTGTGGTAAAATGATCCAAACTGTATTTTGAGTAATGCACATCACAATGTAATGATCTGAATTAAGCATTTTCCTGGAGCAATTTTCCTTTGTTTATATAATGGGTCCGGTAAAATATATATATATTAAGTAATGTGATTTATAATTTAAAAATTAAAAAAAAAATTTTTTAATTTAAAAATCAAATTTTAATTAAATTAAAAATCAAATTTTAATAAAATTTTTTAAATTTTTTTTTAATTTTTAAATTATAAATCACATTACTTAATATTGAATTAGCTCTAGGACATTTAACTATCGAACTTATTATATATCTAAATTACAACGAGCATTTCCTGTATTTTAATTAAACTAGTAATTTCACTATTACATTAAAATACACTTAGCTCTTTAGACTATTATTCTAATCTCCTTTAAATTATATATATATATATATATATATATATATATATATATATATATATATATATAGGTCCGGTGGATGTTAACTTTATATCCTTTTCTTTAACTTCCCTTACTCTATGACTTAATTACTCAATCAATTTTTAATTGTGATTTTCCATCCATGTCTTACTGATTTTAGCAAATAAGGTGTAAACCGTTATAAATATTTGCTAATATTTTCTCCTCTAAAGAGATGGTCGACATCGAAATCCTATAGGATAAGGAGTTAAAATATTTCTAACGTATTCTTTGTCTTACATAGAATAATAAAAATCTTTTGATCTGAAACTCAAACATTTCATGTCATAAATTTTTTAAATTCATTGGATGACTAAAATTTTATATATATATATATATATATATATATATATATATATATATATATATATTACTAGCAGGGGTGCCCGGCGTTGCTCGGGTGTTTGGAGGTGTATGCTGTGCAAAAAAAGCAAAAAAACAAAAAAAAATGGTTAATTTTTTAAAACTTAAAAAGTTTAGTAGAGTTCTTAAAGGTTAAATCGTTGAAATTTGACCCCTTAACAGCCAAATTTCTAGCTGACACCCGTCACATCGATTTTCCCAAATCTCAGTACCCAGTATTTCAAATTTCGAGTCTATAGACTAAAAATTGACAGAGTTATTGCGTAGGGAAATGTACACAGACAGACAGACACACAGACACACAGACACACAGACAGACAGACACGTTCACTTTTATAGATATAGATATATATATATATAATTGGTAGTATTATTTAAACAAAACCAAAATGTGTCAACTAAAGAGTGCTCAATGTTCAATGTATATACAGAGCAATATAAATGTGTTGGATGTGATAACTAATGGCTACACATATGCAAACATGTTTCAGTGACCACCCTGTCAGAAAAAATCACTTCATCAGGCCAAGAATATCCACGAGTTGGACTGCTGAGGTGATTTTTCCTGGCAGGGTGGTAACTGAAACATGTTTGCATATGTGTAGCCATTAGTTATCACATCCAACATATTTATATATATATATATATATATATATACATATATATATATATATATATAGAGAGAGAGAGAGAGAAAGAGAGAGAGAAAGAAAGAGACAGACAGAGAGCGAGAGGGTGAGATAGACAGGCAGACAGACAAATAGACAGAGGGAGGAGAGATATTACACCTGTTAAATAGTTTGCTACAGTAAAGATTGCATGCTTCATGTTCTCCCAGCAGGTCGGCGTTTTTCTCTTCCCTTATACATGTCTGCATTGTACAAACATTGTAAGGCGATATAGAAACCCTTAGTCGCTTTCCTTTCCTGCTGCGTATTTAAACGATCGCCTGAAATACGAACTCTTCTGTTGTCTGCCACCCAGGTGCTAGCGTTTCATCGCGTATCACTTACCCGGGTTTTATTGTTGTTGTTTATTTTTTCGTACACGAACTATTTTTTCGTTACCATTTTAACGATGATCCGCTCAGTTTTGTTTTTAGTCAATCGAGGGTAAGTGTTAACGAGTTCTTCAATACATCATTATCATATCTTATCGCAATAGAAATTAACCCATCGCATGGCGGTGCTGTTTGCCTCCTTAAGGTCTTCAAGACAGAAAGGCAACAACGGCCAGAAAATTGATTATTTTATAGGATGTCTCAACAAGAATTTGGTTACATTAGACTTGAAAACGACCATGCTGTAGGCAACTGGGAAGCAGCCACATGGTATTAATTATTTAAATAATAACGACCTTTTTTAATTATAATTACTTCTTTCTTTCTTTTTTGCATTATTCATCTTTTTCGAAACAAGCAGGGAGACCCGACGTTATCCGGGATTGAATCAGAATCAACAAATGTTTAACACTCCTTTATATTTATTGTCATCGAAATCGGTAAAATCGCCCATTTTTTTATCAAATCGATTGATTACCTGCTCTAGCTACGCACCCCCGCGGTGTACTGAGGAGAAGCTTCACGTTCCTCCTCGCAATGCTTTAGTCCCAAGACATTGTAATCTTCATTGCAATGTAGAGAATCTACTGTTGATTCTTTAAAATTATCTCTAAATAATGGCTTCACTTAAAACGCAAAAGTCAAGTATTATAAGCCAAATGTGCTCCAAACAAAAATCTTCATTTTAGACGCGCCCCTGTCATATCAAAGAACCAACTGTTGATTTTATGAAATTATTTTTTACATAATCACCTGAATTAAAGTTAACGTACAAAAAGTCAGGTATCATAGTTCAATTGTCCTCCGAAAAGAAACATTCACTTCAAACGCGCCCCTGTCTTATGAAAGAATCTACAGTTGATTTCATAGGCTGGGTCTTTCTGCTTGTGTGGTGATAAAACGTCTCAAATGCACTTGTGATATTAGGTTGTATAAAAATGCTAACTTTGGTCAAAATCGAAGTTCCGTTTTAAACGGATGTTTTCGACGATTATCGATTTTCGGTAATTATCATACGTAGACTAGTAAAAAAAGAAAAAAAACTACGTAAGAACACTCCCAGACACCCCTTCCGTTTATTTTATTATCAAAATCGGTGAAATTAATAAAATCACCAATTTTTCAATATAATTAAGCGCCTGCTCTAGTTGAGGACACACTAGCGTGCATCGGGAGGAAGCTTTGCATGTCACGTCACAGTGAGTTAGTCCACAATATATTATAGTCTACATTGCACTGTAGAGAATCTATTGTTGATTTTATAAAATTACTTTTATATATAAATTGCTTGAATTGAAATTTAAAATGCGAAAGTCAAGTATCATGCTTTAATGGTGCTCTAAACAGAAATATTCATTTCAAACGCGTCTTTGTCATATCACTGAAAGTGCTGTTGATTTTACATCCGGGCCTTTCTACTTGTGCGGCTATAAAAATTATCAAATACAATTGTGATATAAGGCGACATAAGTAAAAATCGCCTGTTCGTTCTTTAATCAAATTTTTTGATTATTGATTATCAATACTTATCAAAGACATTCCAATACAAAACCTATCTAAGAACACTGTCAGGCACATGAAATATATTCGTGTGAAATTTGAAAAAAATTGGCTCAACCGCTTCCGAGTACATAGAGAACGAACAAAGAAACACACACAAAGTTCCTTGTATATATACATATATATATATATATATATATATATATATATATACATACATATAATCACATATATATATACATATATATATATACATATAATCACACACATATATATACATATATATATATATACATATAATCACATATATATATATATACATATAATCACACATATATATACATATATATATACATATAATCACACATATATATATATACATATATATATACATATAATCACACACACATATATATATATATAAACATATATATATACATATAATCATATATATATACATATAAACATATATATATAAACATATATATATAAACATATATATATACATATAAACATATATATATACATATAACATATATATATATATACATATAACATATATATATATACATATAAATATATATAAGCATATATATAAACATATATATATATATATAAACATATACATATAAATATATATATATAAACATATATATAAACACATATATATAAATAAGCATATATATATAAACATAAACATATAAACATATATATATATCAACATATATATATAACATATATATAAACCTATATATATAAACATATATATAAACCTATATATATAAACATATATATAAACATATATATATAAACATATACATATATATATATATAAATATATATATAAAAATATATATATATAAACATATATATATAACAATATATATATAATCATATATATATATATAAATATATATATATATGTTTGTGTGTGTGAGTGTGTACGTGTATGTGAGTGTGTACGTGTGTGTGTGTGTGTGAATGTATACGTGTGTGTGCGTGAATGTGTACGTGTGTGTGTGAATGTATATATATATATGTGTGTGTGTGTGTGTGTGTGTGTGTGTGTGTACGTGTGTGTGTGTAGAAATGGTGGGAGGATCAAATTGTCGCCCTAGCAAAGACGACATGATTCCGTTTCCTTTTGATGAAAACCGGTTTTCTTTTTTTATGCAGACCATCTTCTCGTTGGCCACTTGTGTACAAACCTCAAGATAGGAACCTTCTATCATGTCTGAATGTGACACAATGTTCAACGAGCGAGATCGGAGATGCGCCGCTGTACAACTCATGCTCTCTACCGAGCCAAGTTATGACAACAGGACCATTGCATGTTTCCGGTCACGGTTATGGTCTTTGGTGTAGTTTCAAGTGAGAGCCACATTATGTCATCTCGCATCTTCGAAGTCGGATTGAAAGTCAACACCAAAGTGTACCTGGGTGTGCTGAAAAGTGTGGTGATCCCTTACAATTAGGTGATCGCTGGCAAACCCCGGGTGTGGCAGTAGGACTCGGTGCCAGCCCACAAGTTAAAAGAGCCCCAGGTATGGCTTCAGGGGGAATGCTACAACTCTGAACCCTTTTCTCACTGGCTCCCCTACTCCCCCGACCTAAACCCGCTGGACTACTTCGTTTGGTCATACGTCGAGAACATCACCAACATGACTTCCCACAACACCAAAGCCAGTTCGATCGCTGCCATTCGCCGAGTATTCGCTGAGCTCCCGCCGACGCTTGTTAAAAAGGCATGCTCCCAGTTCCGGTCCCCTATCGAAGCGATAATCGAGAATGAAGGCAGCTACATTGAATACATGTCAGCTTTACTACATAATTTAGTTTCCTGAATTGATTTTTTCAATAAAAGTTTTAAAATAAAACTGTAGTGTTCTTTTCTTTAGGGTGACAATCTTTTCAGTATATACAAACTAAAAAAATCGTCTGAAAATATTACAAAAAAAACCCTTAATTTTAGGGTCTATGATGTAGATATATTTTAAGAGGGAATGTGATAGTATGTCTACATTACACGTCTCATAATGTCTGTGCATATGTGAACTATTTCCTATTACAATTTGCTTCTTTTTTTTTGTCAATATGTTGCGTTAATCAAAGTAAAAATATAGTTTTTTTTTTTATTATTTGGTATGTATGTATTTCGGTTGCTTGGTTGTTTTTGTTTTACGGCATATCAACCCTTTTCGTGTTATTTAATACCGAATCCAAAGATTTTGAAGAAAATTTTTTTAATAGAATATATTTGTTGTTTTCAAGTCGGTTTCTATTTCACCCATAGTTGAGACTCTATAACAGGTACTACCACTCCGGGTCAGAGTGGACCTGAGAGCAATTACAATTAAAGGATGGCCCCACATTCCCCAAAGCCCGCAAGCTAAGGCCTCACCACTAGATATAGTTTCAGGCCCTGACTACAACTTGGATGTCTTCAAGTCCAACGTTAACAAATTCCTAATGAACCGCCCCCTTAAGTAAACACTTCATCAAATCTCCACACTAATGTAATGTACTTGCAATAACCCTTATCCCTGAGTGGCTTCCGGCCTTGATAAGTGGTGATCACGGTGTAAAAAAAAAAAAAGGGTCATATCCAGAGCCATGTATTTCGCCACTTTCCTCAGGTGGGTTGAACAGATTTCTTCCGTTGGAAAAGGTTTCCTGGGAATATCAAATTCACGACCGGTTCACTTGTTGCATGCATATCCCGGTCAGGAGAGATTACAACATTAGTTTTTTGCAGTTCTTGTGGATGGCTGTCGTAGTCCTCCTACTCACTCACACCGGGTAGGTTGAACAAGCTTTCTCTGAAGGAGGAAGTTACATGGGAATATCAAATTCACAAGCGATCCTAATTCTTCATTTATTCACGTGGATTTTACCTATGTATGCCGAAACACACTTTTGGCAAACAAAGAACTTCCTAACTTGTATTGTTCCAAATCTAACCTATTTGTTGATCATTATTTCGCAACTGCATTGTTCATATCTAACTCTGACTTAAATAATATTTAGTCATTTCCAAGAACAATGACAATCATTCTACATTACTAAGATTTCAATACGTATTTTTTTAAACTTTTCTTACGGGGTTCGATTCTAACCTTTTCCAAATATTATTTTCAAACTTATCTAATTTGCTCTTTTAATTACTGGGATCCGCCCCTTTTTACATAACAAAAAGGTGCAAAAAAAAAAAAAAAACGTGACGTCTTTGCCAATGTGTTCATGGCAAAACCGGAATTCGCGAACGTCGAAATTAAGCGTAGTCAATTCAACGGTGATAATGTCTTGCTAAAATGGCGGCGAATAAAAGCGACCCCACCTTCTTCTATTAACGATATTAATCATTATTTCTCAACTGCATTGTTCATATCTAACTCTGACTTAAATAATATTTAGTCATTTCCAAGAACAATGACAATCGTTCTACATTCCTAAGATTTCAATATGTATTTTTTTTTAACTTTGCTTACGGGGTTCGATTCTAACCTTTTCCAAATATTATTTTCAAACTTATCTAGTTTGCTCCTTTACTTACTGGGGTCTGTCCCCTTCTCGTGTAACAAAAGTAGATTTGAGTGAAACTGGCCCGGTTGGTTGGAAGTCAATAGAGAATGCAAATTACATGAAATATCAAATTCACGAGCGACCCCCCCCACACGATCAGGAGAGATGATGGCGTTAGGTTTTACAGTTATGTTACCTATTTACAATGCCTCCCCGCGCGACACAGTTAGACACCAGGGTCGTTTTTTAACGTGGAGAAAAGGTACAAAAATTAAAAAAATTGTCTCAGTCGTGAGGGACTGCTCCTCAAACGAAAGAGAACAAGAAATGGAAGTGCAGCATCTAAAGAACAGATACTACAATTTGATCTTGGTCAAAACGCCAAGTAAAATGTTGTGACGATTAATCAGAATCGGAATCGGGAATCGAAAAAATCCGAACTTTGAGGGGAGGGTAACGAAATCTATATTGGAATCGAAAAGAATTTGTGCCTATTTTCCGATGCCAAAACGATTCCTTTAATTACCTATTTTATTTGAGTTTATTTAAAAGAAAATCGTCCATAATAACATATTAAATATTTATTGTTTTAAACTATCAATAAAACTAAAATCTATAACCTCAACCCCCTCCCAGAAGCGTGGTTTTATGTTTAAGAAAATATCTACACATTTAACAGGTGTTTTTACGGTGATAGGCACAAAATAACCATTTTATAGTTAAATATTTACAGATTTATAAAGAATCGTAATTGGAATCGGTAATTGCATCGGAATCGAGAATTTTAAAGAATCGGTAATTATATCGGAATCGGAGAAAAATATTGGAATCGTCCCATCACAAGTAGATAGGTGTCGAAGTTCTCCTGCGTACAGTGTCTGATATTCCCAAATGATCACCCATTTGGTAGTGATAGGATCAACGTTGCTTCACTTCGCTGATTGAACGAGATCTCGCTTGTCAACGTGATTTTACCGTTGGTATCACTTACCTGTTTTTCTTACAGATATATTCTTACGGTTGAAACCTCTTGGACCCACACGCTGTCCCGCACCGCCGCAAATGAACAAAAAGGAAAGAAACGAATGAACAAAAAGGAAAGAAACGAATATCCGACTCTGCTCTATCTTCAGTTTTATTACCGTTACTTTCAAAACAATTCTTCTTGTTTTTTTGCTGTTCATTTCGTCTGCCATAATATTAACAAAACGTAGTCTCGACACCAGCTTAAAAGTTTCTAGCCGTCACCACGAGGTCGCACGTCCATCTTCCCCAGCGTGTACTTTGGTTCTATTTTCGACCATGAGGTGTATTTTTCTTCCTTTTCTTGTGACGAATGCTCACTAATTTGCATACGTACATTAACTGATGCTGCTGCTGCTGCTGTTAATACGGGGTGGAGCAGAAAAACTTGCTTATTTAAATTTAGCGCCCTAAAGCGATGGTTACTATAAGGATTGTAGGAATGAACTTATTTGAGAGTGTGGGCCTTAGAGTTTGGTTCTTAATGTGCGTTATTTATTTTTTGTTTGTTTTTAGGAACGCAAGTATATTTTCACAAGCAAACTACTCTACAGTTGCTGCTGTTTTTCTCACACGCGCTTATACGCGCTCTGTTACAATTTTATTTTAATAAATGTTCAGATTTTTTTTTTACATGGTGGTCACCACTTATCAAGGCCCGGAAGCCACTCAGGGATAAGGGTTATTGCAAGTACAGTACGTTAGTGTGGAGATTTAATGAAGTGTTTACTTAAGAGGGCGGTTCATTAGGAATTTATTAACGTTGGACTTGAAGACATCCAAGTTGTAGTCAGGTGGGAAGCAGGCAGACGGAACAGATAATTAATGCTTTATTTATTTGTTATTGTATTGTTGTTTGTCAATCATGAAGTTGCATTCTTGGTCCCCCCATAAAAGGAGGGTGGACCTGTAAATCCACCCTTGCCTGTTCGTCTGTTCGTTTGTCTGCACTTCTCTCATGACAGCAATGCACAATTGACGGAATTTCCAAGTCCGCACTGGTTTACTGCATTCACATATTGGTGTTATTTTTTTTTAATTTTCGTGCCGTTTTGTTTATTTAATCTTTCGTTTTGTTTTGTGCATCTATAAGTATTTAATTAAGACTAGCATGTGGCAAAAGCTACCAAGGCTTAGCAAAAAAAAAAAAATAAATAAATAAACGTTATAATTAAAACAACACAAAAATTGCATTTATTAATCAGGT
This sequence comes from Euprymna scolopes, assembly GCF_053919585.1. Taxonomy (NCBI): domain Eukaryota; kingdom Metazoa; phylum Mollusca; class Cephalopoda; order Sepiida; family Sepiolidae; genus Euprymna; species Euprymna scolopes. The sequence continues at coordinate 11,423,229 of NC_136512.1, forward strand.
TGACAAAGTAATTTTATAAAGAAATTCATAAATCAATAAAAAAAATATGGTAAATGCGCTGTTTTACGGTTGTTGTAAAAATGGAACGGAAATTTAAATTTCATTCCGTTTTAATCCTTTCTTTTTTAATTGTGTCCCCTCCAAAAAACGAAACGAAAGTAATCGAAAGAATTACATTCAATAATCGTACTTTTTATATATAAAATGTTTTTGTTTTTTTGTTTTTTTATAAAAATAAAATTTTATTAACAAAAATGAAATAATGTTAAGAACGTCTTTTGGAATAGACACCCTCAATCTCCCCATATTAAAAATGGCTTTCGGAATAGACACATCCACCTCCCCATTTTAAGAAGGGCTTTCAGAACACACCCAACTTTGTCAGCATACTCGAAAACCTATGAAAGTTGACATGTCGAATGTGAACAATAAGTTGGACGAAATTTAACTTTTTTTACATTTTTTTTTCAACAACCGTAAAACAGAGCATTCTCCGCAAGTTTTACCCAAAATATTACAATTTCACGAACATTCAGTGGCCATTAATTGCAATTTTTAGGTTGCACTAATTATAATAAAACACGAACGAAACGAAACGAAACTTTATTAAAACGAAACGAACGAAACATATTTAGTAAACTTTTTGCTACGAAAGTTTGGACCCTCTCCTTGGTCCTTCCTGACTATGTTCTTAAGCAACTCGTTAGGAAACGAAAGAAAGTGAACTTATGAAATTAACAAAAGAAAATGTGTGCCTCCCCTCGAGAAGAATGGTGCTCACTAAATTTCAGCCTTGTGCCAGTTATTGATATCAATATAAGCAAGTAAATTCCATTTAAAAAAGGGGGGGCACAACGTATATTAATAAGCAAATGCGTGACTCGCAAGTACGACATAGCGTTTTAAATCCATTTCTCCTCTCTGCCACCCCCTCTCTTCGTATTCATATAAACGGACAAAAGGGCTGGGTGGCACGCGTCTATGCTCCGCTACTCCCCCCTACACACACACAACACACACACACACACGCACCTGCCCTATTCCCCACCCAGAATCAACCTACTTAAGCTTTTACGAATATATCAGTTAGCAGCCTAAGAGTTGGCTTATTTAATGACATAAAAATCCCACGGGGCGAACCGAACCCCCACCCCTGCCTCCTCCTCCTCCTCCTCTCTTATTTAAACACACACGAGCCGGAAAGAAAAACGGGCAAGCCTAATATTACTTATACGAAGCTATTGCTTGATTTCGTCTAGCTTTGAATATATTGGTGGTTGGGACACTCCACAAACAATTTTATTAATTACTAGCAGAACCCGTTAACCGGCGTTGCCCGGTTGTAGCATTCATGCCCCCCCCCCACCTGCGTTAAAATTTAAAATACGGCTCTTGTTGTTTTTTGTCGTTTGCCAACCCCCAACCTCCTCATGTTAAAAATGGCTTTCGGAATAGACACCCCATTTTGTGCCTGGGTGTGGGGCTGTCACAAAATTTGCTGGAAGGTGCATGGTATTTTTAAGGACATGGTTAAGATATTTTAGTTAACAAGACTGGAGTTATCGTGACAAAAATTATCAAACCCTGTCTCCCTTAAAGGGGAACTAAATTCCTGTAGTCAGTTGTACGTTACCAAATATAAATGTAAACGCTATTTAAGAATGTGAACGTTTTAATTAAGCTGCAAAAGTAAACACTAGAAACAGAACAGTTTATTTAAATAACAAACAATTGTGAATCTGCTTCTTAAACTTTAAATGGGTTAAATTTAGTCACGTTATTATTGAAAATGTAATCATGCGAAAAGCTGAAATAATAATATTATTATTCTGAAAGCCATTTTTTACATAGGATGGGTTTTTAGTAAGTAATCTCTGCTCCAGCCTTACAATGTAAAGAAAAAAATCATAAAAGATGAATTTAACCTGCAAAAACTATTCAAAAATTGCGTGGTACCAAAAAATTCATAAGCACTAAGTTATGCTGGCATATGGTATTTTGGAGTGACATTGTAGATCACTTGTAACACATGCAACGGATTGTGCTATAAGGAGTCGGTGCGGCAAAAAAGCAATAAAAGTTACTAGTACAGAAAAAATTAAACTTATAGAAAAATCATAGTTATGTTTTCATTCTCAAGATATGACGTCTTTGAAAAATACACATATTAAAATATTCAATAAAAACTTATATTTATTACTAGCAGGACTTGTTAACCAGTGTTGCCCGTGAAAAAATTTAAAATAGGCTGTTGTCGTTTTTGTCGTTTGCCAACCCCCAACCTCCTCATATTAAAAATGGCTTTCGGAATAAGACACCTGATTTTGTGCCCGAGGATGAGGTTGTCACAAAATTTTCTGGAAGGTTCAGGGTATTTTAGTTGGCAAGAGTGGAGTTATGGTGACAAAAATTATCAAACCCTGTCTTCCTTAAAGGGGAACTAAATTCCTGTAGTCAGTTGTACGTTACCAAATATAAATGTAAACGCTTTTTAAGAAAATGACTGTTTTAATTAAGCTGTAAAAGTAAACACTAGAAACAGAACAGTTTATTTAAATAACAAACAGTGGTGAATCTGCTTCTTAAACTTTAAATGGGTTAAATTTAGTCACGTTATTATTGAAAATGTAATCATGCGAAAAGCTGAAATAATAATATTATTCTGAAAGCGATTATTTACATGGGGAGGGTTTTTAGTAAGTAATCTGTGCTTCAGCCTTATAATGTAAAAAAAAAAATATTGTAAAACATGAATTTAACCTGAAAAAGTCTATTTAAAAATTGCGTGGTACCAACAAATTCATAAGCACCAAGTTATGCTGGCATATGGTCGCATATGGTATCGAGCTTTGCCATCATATGCATCCGAGATCAATATCTACTTGAAAATTTGGTGTGAATACATTTTTGGTACCGCACTATTTGTAATTAGTTTTTTCGGGTTAAATTCTACTTTCACGCTATCTTTTATTCGGCCTTAAGGTGGAAGAATATTTACCAAAGAAAAAAGTCACAAACTTCTATGGAAGACGGATATACAAAGGGATAAACCCATGCAAGCGAAACGACCAGATGCCATACTAGTTAACAAGAAGGAAACGACCTGTCAGATTGTAGATTTTGCTGTCCCAGCAGATCATGGAGTGAAGATCAAAGAGACGGAGAAGCGGAGCAAATACACTGAACTGACCAGAGAACTCAAAGGAATATGGAAGATAAAAAAAGTCTGAATAATAATAATACTTGTAGGAGGGCTAGGAACAATATCAAAAACTTTGAAATAAGAATGGGAGAGATTGGAATCAGAAGGATGGCTGATAAGATAGAACGGATAACAGTAATGAAAACTGCTGAAATATTAAGGAAAATTCTTGAATGCGGAGACTAATACACACGAATTACAGACACAAACCGGACATGCAAAAAATGCTACAGATGTAAAACACAAAGAAACATCACATAGAATCACGAAAACTGGGACCTTTCCCCCCTTTTTTGTGTGTGTGTCACCAAAAACTGACGCCACACCAAATCGAAGAGGGTCAAGGAGGATGGAAAGACGGAAGAGAGAAAGCACTAGCCAGACTTCCGCTGGACGAGTGCAAAGAGGACTAGGGCCTTGGGGAGGCTTGTTTTCATCCAAATTCTTATACAGACCAATAGTTGCCGCGAACGAGAAACCAATGGTAAAACAGTCTGAGAGTACTGGAAATCTGGAGAGACTTGTTGTCACTTAGACTCCAGAGAATACCACAAGTTGTTCTTAAAGAGAATTCTTTGGTGATGGCCTGCGTGACTACTCCTAGTGAGTAAATAATAATAATAATGTAATGATTTGTTTTAATAGTAAATAGTAGCCATTACAAGGCTGATTTTGATCTCTATTTCTGAAGTGATTGTTGAGAGGTGTAACTTTGTTTATTATAGATGGCGGATAAAAATACACCATCTTTACTTCCTCATGAATTTGATTTTCTTAGTATAAAAACTACTTGATTAGTTTATGTGCTTTTTGGAATATGGTATTTTGAGTCTATGCGTACATTATGAAATGTTTCTGTTTTTATTTTTGTTTGTTTGTTTTCTTTTAGTCGAAGTTCCCAGAAATCAAGGGGCCCGCTATCTGGGGTTAACACTTAAACGCTATATGAGATACATAAATATTCGAATGTTTCATTAAAGTTCTTTATCTCTCAAACACTGAGTTAGTAAAGAAATTGATAACATTAACCATTTTTATATGTTGTAGTATATCTTTCGATTTGCTTCTTTATTTTACTGGATCGCAGGACAAGAATTTATCTAGTCTGGTGGAGTATCCAGTTTCGTGCTATTACTTAATGTAAAATCACTTGGAGAAGGTACCCCATTTCTTAAAAAAGCTAGCGTGAGTTAGCCATAGAAAGGAGATCTTATTTGGGCTGCGAATATTATGTGATTTTGAATATTTAGTCCTTATGCCAGGTTGTGTCTAGTAGGTTGAATTCTGGGCAAGAATCATGTGTTACTATAATTTATTAATGGAGCTTTGTCTGAAGCCGAAATTATTCTTTTACGCCTATCTGTCAAGTGTGGATAGTTGTGTGAACCTGTGTGTGTGAAGAGTATTCATTTTGTGCATGTATATATATGTGTGTGTGTGTGTGTGTGTGTGTGTGTGTGTGTGTGTGTGTTCAGAAAGTGTGAGAGGAATATATATAATGATTTTCCGCAGCCGAAACAACGTCGCAACCCACAAGAGCCAAGAAAGCCAACAAACTGGAAGTCTAATACACGAGTTTCGCCCTCATTTTGGGCTCATCAGTTAGACACATCCGCGCTGAGATTTAAAACCCGAACCTCTTGCATGCTAGGCGAGAAATATACCAACTGAGCAAACACGCCACACACACACAAGAATGTCTATCAACTTACACAGATCAAGCAACCCGCGGCACAGATCCGACAGTGGAAAGAACCTTCCTCATATCGAACAATGGACGATGTCTCATCAGTATCTGTGCCGCCGGTACAACAAACCAGTACATGTAGGAATTTAGAGGATCCGTGTAGACTATGTCCGAATAAGAAAATTGCAATCCTAAACTGCAAAGTATGTGATAATCACGTTGACAGACCGGTTCTCATTGGAGATTGTGAAGTGAAGATAATTATAGAGGAGTGAGATAGAGAGTTAGAAAGGGAATCAATAGAGCTATAGAGACATAGAACGGAGAATTATAGAGATATAGTATAAAGAGATAGAGGGGAGATGAAGAGAGGTAGAGCGGTAAACTTGCCATGAATAAGTGGTCAACAGAATAGATTCTGACCCAGAAAACAGCAATTCTTTCGTCTTTGTCAGAAAAATCGCTCGGGGAGTATGAGGACTAAAGAACAAAATAAGGGAAACGAGAGTTGGGAGGCTGCCGGAAGTAAACGCAAGGTCTACTTCTTAATCTCCTTTGTGTTTAATTTTGCCCTTATAGGGAGGAAAATCAATAGGGATTTTTTTTTTTCTTTCTTTCGCCATTTAACAGTCTCTTGACACGTATCTCTCCCTCCTTGCTACTTATCCGGCTTATTTACGCCACTTACTTGTAAACAAGTGGGAAACGCAAAAATAAACGAGCCGGTCGTCTGACCTGATAACCTAATTCGTATCGTTTTGTGCATAACATTATTTCCCTATTTACTTGCCTCGGCTCGAGAACATGGTTAGACATAAAGACGGTTTTAAGGGGGGGGGGAATGCCTAGCTCCGCAAAAGGGGGCGTTTTAGTATTATTAGGCGAACAAGACTTTGAAGCGAGCTGCTCGCCAGACAAAAATGACAAACAGCTCCCTTAAAATAATTTTTTTTAGAAAAATTAATAAAAACAAATATTCAGACTTGGCTTTTTAAAGGAAGTGTAAATTTATTTACCGTTTCTTTGGGTTACACTCATGTGTGTGTGTGTTTTTTTTGTTGTTGATTTTTTAGTGTCCATTGAAAAAAGAGAAATCCTTATTGACTGGGTAAATGTTCCTTTTTGGTGTAACATTCGAAGAGAAACCAGAAATTAAATGTTTTTCTTTATAAAGGCGATTCTGGATATGACCTTAAACTATATCCAGTGGTGAGGCCACAGCTTGTGGGCTTTGGGGAGTGTGGAGCCACCCTTTAATTACCATTGCTCCCAGGTCCACTCTGACCCGGAGTGGTAGTACCTGTTAGGGTCCCAACTATGGGTTAAATAGAAACCGACTTGAAAACAACAAGTATATTCGATTAAATAATTTTTCTTCAAAATCTTTGGATTCAGCATTAAATAACCCGAAAAGGGTTGATATGCTGTAAAACAAAAACAACCAACCAACCAACAAAAATCTTTATAAAGGCAGTTCGCATAGAAAGTGGAGCGGAGAGATAAGGAGAATATTTCTTGGTTTCATTTAAGAGAACTATCGTAGTGTCTTTGGTGTATATCGTACGCGTGAGAAAGTCTGCAGCGGTGAAAAGCACGTCTCATCTCATCGACGGACTGGCAGAAAAAGAGAAAGAGTGACAACTCAAATTTTTCGTCACAGTTTTTTTTTTGTTTGTTTTTTTTTTGCCCTCTTTATGGGAGCTCTCTGAAAACGGTGACACATCAAAAAGGTCCCCGTCAAATTTTAGTTCCGGGGTAGACGCTACAACTTCCTTAACGCCTGCATTAGTGTACCAGACGCACATTCACTTTTCCTAGAGAGTTATTTTTCCCTCGGTAACAGAATCGACAGAGTTCAGGAAATTATACTTCCTCTGTTAGCTGCGGTATGTTGGTGGTCCAGCAGTGTTCTAGGAGGTTCACATTTCCAGGTTTTGCTTTCTCTTTTTAAGAAGGGATTAGTTAAGCGACGTTGAGCCTGACCAGTACTAAAATGGGTGACAATTATGAAATATCAGGTGCTGTATGTACTCTCTGTTTATCTCGGCATTGTTTCCAGTCGTTCTGGACTTTTCCCTCAAGCAGTATTGATTCAGGAGAGGTGCAGTTGCAGATTATACAACCCTTGCATCACAATTACACGGGCAATCACTCTTACCTGGAGTGTCCATTGTTTCGAAACTTAACGGAAGCGTTTTTAGTTTATTGCTATCACCTTTAGCGCCCCTAGCGGGAATTCTAGCTCTTCAGGGAGCTTTAGCGAGACAGATTGTTCTTCTCCTAAGGCGCTATTTCTACAATCTCACTTTCTGATCCTTGTGTCGCATCATCTCTGTGAGAAGGAGATAAATGATCATACTCTTCTTTCTTTCCTAGCATGAGTACCCATCCATAGGAGGGATTAATATAGGAGATATCTTGCTCCCCCAAAGAGGCACTTAAATTTTATGAAGTAAATTTGACCTTTGAAACCTCTACGAAACTCCTCCGTCAATTTTGGGTCGAAACACTTGAAATTTTAGATGTAGGTTACTTGGACATGGATTAAACTTTTTAATTTGATTTGAGCCCAAAACAGTAAATGTGAAGGGGTCAAAATTGGGGTCAAAGTTTAAAAAATATTGACCTCTGCGGTCTCTATCAAATTACTCAGCCAATTTTTTGGTGTAAACATCTAAATTTAAATTATTACATAAAGTGCATTCAGACATAGGACAAGCTTTTTAATCTGGTCGGGGTTCCTTACTATTACACCTCCACACACCCGGGCAACGCCGGCTACTCCCGCTAGTATATATATATATATATATATATATATATATATATATATATATATATATACAAAATTTATTGCGACACTATATATACATATTTCAGGGCCATACCAGTGGTTTCATTGCGCTTAATCAACATAAGAGGTTGGAAATATTGTATCTTCAGGGCTCACATCCACGATCGAGCACTTTTTTGGATTTTTTTTCATTGCCTTTGACACGCTATATATATATATATATATATATATATATATATATAATACTGATATTTAATAAGTAGTAAGATTGCACATCTACAAGCAAAATTATTTTTAAAGCTACTAAAATTCGTGCTAGAATTGTCCGCAAGAAACCGTAGCACAGTGGTAAGGTACTTGATAAAATTCAGTTGTAACTTACACACTTCTAGTGGCTGATGAGTGAATCCTTAGTGTGGGCGACATTCAAAATAAAATTGCAAATTGCTCACGATTTCTATCCAGTGATGGTTAAGCTAACTCTGTGGGTTAGACAAATGGTTCCTTTTTGAAAATCCAAAGTTCGACAGAAAGATTCTCGAGTTAAACGAGATACATCTGAAGAAGGTCTGAGGTTACACTGACTGAAAGGTTGTTAAAATAACACCCAAGATGTTAGATAATAACCGGATAGAAGCAGTTATCTATCTATCTATCTATCTATCTGTCTGTCCGTCTGTCTGTCTATATAATTATCTAACTATCTATTTATCCATCTATCTATTTATATGCCTATCTATCTTTTTATAAAATTATCTATCAATATAGCGGAGTAAATAACAGAGACTTTTAATCATGGCATGTTTTGACAGGTGTCAGATTTTGTTGACTGGTCAGTTGCACCGGAAGTATGCAAGTGGGGACCGAACCTGACGTGTCAGGTCACCGGTTTGAGTAAGTTGAGTAAGTTTTAGTTGAGTTGGATCCTGGACGCCGAACAGGAAAAGTGAGTTAAGAAGGTCTCTCCCATGAGGGGAGGTGACGGTCTCAAATATAGAACCCAATAGCCAAAGATCGTCGGTCACTCACTTTTCTGCTGGGGGAATGCCTGGAAGTGAATAAACCATATAATAGAACACACATATCGTCTTGAAGTGTCTTTGTTACAGCAGGTTCCGGCTCACCTAAAGACAGTTGGTGAATCCCCCCAGAAGCGCACAGCAGCAGACAGGTATGTCGTCATGTGTATGCGTAATATATATTATATATTTATATAATAAATATTATATACTATATATTATATATTATATATCTATATATTATATATTTATATATTATATATTATATGTTATATATTTGGCACACACACGCACCCACGACTATTAGACGAATCACGGGCCGTTAAGTAAATAGATGTTAAGGGATCTGAGGGCAACAATTCTTTAAATACACAGTTAGATAACACACGCATAATAGTCCGTTATATATCGAACAACGTATATATATATATATATATATATATATATATATATATATATATATATATATATATATATAGCCCGTTAGATAACACACTGTCAGAGGAAAACACAACAAAGATGATAACAGTCGTCTTGATAATTCAGGTGTATGCGGAAGACGTTAAAAAAATGCAACATTTAGACTTGCACTTTCTACGTTTCTTGAAATTTTACCGCAAACGAATATACGCACGTGTCAGAGATGGGCATGTGACATTGATATATAAACATCTGACAAAAGGTTGATACCCGAAATATCGAGAAATTCCGGAGTCATATATAACTCTATTGATCCAGGAGGAACATTATGTAATGTTATTACTTTCATAGTGGACCCAAGCATTTTACGTGGAGAAAATAAATCTTTACCACGAATTGTTTTAGATGGAGGAAAAAGTTATTTGTTTACTTTGTTTCACATATAAGACTTTTTTTTTTCTTTCTCGTAAGACAGGAGTCTGTGGTGGGGCTGAAAGTCTTTTTGGGCCTTATAGGTCGGTCCGCTCGATTTCAAAAGTCTAGGAGGAGGAAGAGCCTCGTGTCATTGCCGCGCGTACCTTTCAAATCGCCACGCGTCTTTTCCTTTTCCTTCCCTTCTTTTTTCGCTTCGATCTTAATACCTATATATATATATATATATATATATATATATATATATATATATATATATATATATATATATATATATATATATATATGACCATCCCTCTTGAAGAAGCCCGCATAAATCGGGCGAAACGTTGAGTATCCAGGTCCTTCCACCTCCATTTTATTTCATATATATATATATATATATATAATTCTGGGACGTCACGGTCAGACTACGCCATAAAAGACTGAGACGACGTTAACTTGGCACCTGAGTCGGCAATATTCATGCAAGTCCTGACTAGGTCATTTCATGTCGAAACCAGCGACTACGTTAGAGTTATAAGCACGTAAGTGTTTTGTTTGTTTGTTTGTTTGTTTGTTTGTTTGTTTGTTTGTTTGTTTTTTATCGCCTTATTATTAATTTTTTTTTCTTTGCAAAACCCGGTATGTTCTTCTGGCATGGTAAAATTATCTATGTATTTATTTTCTGTGTTGCACGTGACAATCTTTCCGGTTTCTTTTCTACGTCTGTCAAACACAACAGGTGTTGTTGAAAACTGTCCGGCTTCAGCTTAGGGCAAGATGACAAGAATACCGAAAAAGGAAGTTCATTAATATTTCATAAAAACTATAATAATAAAAAGAAGAAAACAGATAATATGCTTTAAAAAGGAAAGGCAGTTTGCTTAGAGCATTGCTGTTAAAATAGAACTATACAAGACTAGAAATTTAGAATACCGGTAAATTCATGTGACGTGACGTATGAACACTAACAAATACACAAACGAATGTCATATTGATTTTATAAATTTTCATATATCTACTTGGTCCCCCGATAAAAGGAGGGTGAACCTCTAAATTCACCCTTGTCCGTTCTTCCGTTCGTCTGTCCGCACGTTTCTCAATAACTACGTCTTGGAATTTTTTGTAATTTTGCACAAACATTAAACATTGAATGAGTAAAAAAGTAACAGGACGGATTTTCCGGGAAAACTACAACTGCCGCAAATAGGGGTACTTTTTCGGGTTAAAATGGCTAAAATTGACATTTTGTGCTTATTAAAAAAAATTATGCCTTTCTGAAAAGTTGTAACTAACTGATTTCTATATAATTATATAATTTTGTTTGTCTATACTTTGCGATAACTCTTGGGTGTGCCTCAGGGTCTCTTTTAGAGCTAATAAAAACACTCCACTTTTGGGACTATTTTAACATATTTGTCCAAAATATTCTGTGTATGTCTATTTAGCAGTTTTGCATGGTGCTGAACTGAAATTTAAGTATGTTAAGACATTGGGAACTTTGGGGGCAAATAATAGACTTAATCATTTTTTTTTTTTTTTTTGTATGGTGCAGAACTCACATTTGCATATGTTAAGGCCTAAAACTGCACCGTTTGTTCATTTTCATCAGGATTTGACACACCCTGGAAACTTTTGGGGCTAAATGGAGGG
>NC_136512.1:11439414-11456914 GCF_053919585.1 Euprymna scolopes
AAGGGTCACATCGTTTTACCTCACATCTTCGAAGTCGGTTTGAAAGTCAACATCAAATTGTACCTGGATGTGCTGAAAAGTTTGGTGATCCCCTGGTGCAATCAGGTGGCCGCTGGCAGACCCTGGGTGTGGCAGCAAGACTCGGCGCCGGCCCACGTTCAAGGAGACCCAGTCTTGACTGCAAAAGGATTTCAACGACTGTGTACCCTTCTCTTACTGGCCCCTTTTCGCCCCCGATCTGAACCGGCTGGACTACTTCGTTTGGTCATACGTCGAAAACATCACCAACATAACCTCCCACAACACCACAGCTAGCTTAATCGCCGCCATCCGCCTAGTATTCGTTAAGCTCCTGCTGGCATTTGTTGAAAAGGCATGCTCCCAGTTCCGGACTCCTATCGAGCCAGTGATTGAGGCTAAAGGAGCGATATTGAATAGCTGTCAGCTCTACTACATAATCAAGTTGTCTAAACTAATTTTTGTCAATAATTTTTTTAAATAAAGCTATTTTGTTTGGTCATACGTCGAAAAGATCACCAACATGGACTTCCACAATACCACAGCTAGCTTGATCGTCGCCATCCGCCTAGTATTCACTAGTATTCCTGCTGGCGTTTGTGGAAAAGGCATACTTCTAGTTCCGGATCCCTATTGAGCCAGTGATTGAAGCTATATTTAAAATAATGCTGTCGTGGTGTTTTCTTTAGGGCGACAAATTTATCGTTCCACCCTGTACATTGCGATTTTATTACTCGTATTGAACTATATAGCACACTATTACTTTAATAGCATTTCTTATTACTTATTATTTTATATCGTTTGGGTTAGTTTTATACTTGAAGTACAATGGACACTATTTTCATATAAATATTAATAAACTCAAATGTGCTGCGTGTTGTTTCATTGCGCAAGAAAACTCATTTTTATTTCATTCAGAAAATATTAGCTTCATCAAAACATATTTAATGATTAAATATACGAGGTGCCTTCAATAAGTTTCCAGACTTTTTTCGTCTGGGCACTTTTACTGATAGTACATACATGAAACACTAGTCCCTTTCAAAGTAATCTCCTTCGGCTTCAATACAATTGTTGTACCGTTCCAACATCTCCTGGATGGCGCCATGGAAATCCTCTTGTGTGAGCATGTCAATGACTCTCCTCACAGTCTCTTTTATCTCCTAAATTGTCTCATAACGACAACCTCTAAGGTTTACCTTGGGCTTGGGGAATAACCAAAGGTCAAAGGGGATAAGGTACGAATTATAGAGAGGGTGGGGAACAGCTTTGATGCCAATGAAAACGTCTTTCTTTCTTATCTTCTCTAAGCAACCTTGGAACAAACTTCGCAGAAATGTTCTGCATCTTCAGTTCCTCACGAATAATTGTGTGTACAGTTCCCACACTGACATCAAACTGTGCACTTATTTCTTTAAAGACACACATCGTTCCTTATTCATGAAATTCTTTATTTGGCCAATCAACTCTGGTGTTCTGACTTCCTTACTCCTCCCACAATTCTCATCATCCCTCACAGACTCCCTCCTTTCTTGAATCTCTTATTCCACTCAAAAACTGACGCTCGATTCATGCAAGAGAGTCCAAAAGCAAGATGACGAATTCCATACGTTTCTGTGGCATTTTTCCAAGTCTAAAACAGAATTTTATTGCATATCTTTCTTCTAACGTGTCCATACGTCTAAATTGAATTTTTGAAAGTCACCAGATTTAGTAGGGTGTATTCCAATTCCGACTGTAACTGTTCATTTGAGCCTGAAATCATAAAATTGGTCAGCTATAAGATGTATAGCAATAGTATACTGAATTTTCAAAAGTCTATGATAATTTAAAATGCGTGTGCTAAAAATTTCTAGAAACTTATAGAAGGCACCTCGGACTTCTCATTCCGTGGAATTTCCACGAGCTCTGCAAGACTTTATTAATCTCCGTTTTTTTTTTTCAATCTGCTACAAACTATGAATACATGAAATTTTATTATCATTGAACTGTTTCTTTATCCTTAGGATTTTTTACAACAATATGTAGTATTTAGTGGGGGTTCATTCTCTCGTTGCTAAAAGGCCATAACTATCATTTAATAAGTCTTTGTTATGACTTGATCAAGGATTGAACCCCGGTCTTCATTGCCATTATACCAAATAGATCGGCTGCAAAAAAGTTCGTCCGAATATTTTCTGAAAAATTAAAATACATTAATGAAACCGTTTCTTGTTAAATTTAGTTAAACATTAACAGATAACAAAATGCTTATATTTCTTTCTTTTTCCTTTTGTGGCATCGTAACAAATATAATAAACGCCAACAATATACTTGGTAAAGACGTCATTTTTTTAAGCTATACATTGTTAGGGTCGTCCGCCCTCCACGTGTTGAAGTGGCGAACAAAGAGGGAGCAACAAAAAAGACGCCCGAACGCAATTAGTTCATTTGCCAAAGAGAAAGCCTCTTCTTTCTTTATTGTTCCGTGTCACATTGGACAACATGTGTTAAATATTGAACAAGTATATCAAGAAGAGCATACCGTTTTTGTTTGTTATTTGCCTGTTTGTTTCTTTGTTGCTTTTACATGAAAATCGCTTCAGACAAGCGATAAAACTACTTAATGTAAGGAGCTAAAAAAATGACAATACGGTAAAAAATTAGCCAACAATAAATGATGAATGCATAGATTTTGGCGCAGTAAACAGCAATTCTTTCTCCTTTGCCAGAAACTTCGATTCCTTTATCTTATCCTTTAATGGAGACTAAAGGACAAGATAAGGGAATCGGGGGTTACGAGACTGCCGAAACTAAACCCAAGGTTCATTTGGGTGGAGGTGAGAGTGAAGTCGGTGTCAACTTGCTGGATTTGAGAATGGATTAGTGGGAATTCATGGAGGCAGAATTGATGATCAAAGCAAGAGTGGGCGTGATAGAGATTCGGATAGTTCGTTGGAAGCACTGAAGAATAAATATATTCTTGTAAAATGCATCGGCAATATATTAATAAAAAGTGTTTATTGATCTCTTATTTTCTTTTTCTGCTTTTCCACTAATGGTCGGAGATTTGGAACAAAGATCAAGTCGAAGAAAGCTCCTCTATCCTCAACAGTTTTACCTTTACTTAGTTTCCTTTCAATGGATAAGAGAACTTATTTGCAGGCGGCATTCCCTCAGTCTGAAAGAATCACGGTAAAGGGTGCATACGAGAACATGCAGCTACCAATGTAAGATGATTACATTTCATTCATGTTTGGCGAAGGGTGGGAACGCAACACGTATGATACAGAAAATTTCCTTCCAAAGTTTTATAACTGTAAATAAACAAACCTTATCAAATGTAATCGATTTTAAATAATGTTGACGCTGTGTTGGCCGTGTAAATTTCGAATTCCTCGTTGTCAGTGTTGTAGCCTTGCAGATAGGTAATAATGAAGATAAACACAGTTGTATAGTTAATAAAAATGTGTATGGGCAAAAGTATGTTACAGAAGTATACGTCATGATTCTAGGGACATAACTGCCATGAATCGCTACACAGATGTTTAGATCATTATAAGTGTTTTAGACTTGCAGGTCGACAATAATTCAGACAAGCACAGTAATATAGTTAACAAAATCATCATTATCATCATCATGCAGTCTGTTAGTCTCGACGAGGCCTAGTCGGAGCCTCGGTGTTTTATCCCTCGGTGTTGGCGTAGTTTATCGCCACAGGACTTTCCACCTGCGCTCCAAACTTGCTTGTGCAGTTTAGGTGCAGTATCTGTTGCGTATCAGATAGATACCCTCTATACCTCCAATGCTCATGTCTAGTGGAGCGAACCCGCGACGACTGGCAGCAGAGGAGGCCGCAGCTTCTGGCCGAAAGTAATCTCAGTGAGGTAAACAGTCGCCCTATCGTGGCCGTTACTAAGCCTTTTCTTTCTGGATGAGGTTCCATAGCCTTTTAAGGAAAACTACAAGGCAGCAGTAGGATTTGAAGTCAGAGTTCCCATCTCTTAGCCTTTTGCTGTGATAAGCCCCCCCCACAAGGCAGTGGTGTTTGATTTTGGGGTTGGTTCCCTTAGTCTTCGTCCAACCAAGGGCACCCACAAGACAGTGGGGTAGGTGTTGCTAGTGTGCTAGGGCATGTCTACACATCGGTGGGCCATAACGCACTACCTCTGGGGTCCCCTACTACTCCGAGATTTCCTACAAGTTTAGCCTAGGGGCGCAAGCCACCCAGTTACCGTGTGTGGCCAATATGGAGGCACTGTAGAAGTCTTGATGATGGAGAGGCTATGTACTGGCAGGAAAGACTTATGCATAGCTGCTCCCTTTTCACCGTGAGGTTAGCCAGCGGTGTTAGCTGGAAGCGAGAAGGCATGGAAACAAGAACTTAACATTAACTAATACCTAACACACTAGACGCATTAAGAATCCAAACGCACACACAGTTAACAAAAAAAAGTATATAAACAAAAGTATACGTCATATTTCTGGACGCATGACTGTCATGAATCGAAGTATGTGCTCCTACCGCAGGAAGCTGTGACATAAGATAAGACGTAAAATAAGAATAGGGGTACAACATCGCGGTGATGGGACAGGGGTTTGAGCATAGTTGACAGTGTGAGACATTAGATTGGAGATTTTTTTGGATCTTCTCTAAAATAGAGATACTCGTGGCAAATACGCCGCACCAGGTGTAACAATCAAGACAAACACAGTGGTATAGTTAACAAAAAGTGTATTAGCAAATTTTTTTTTTACACAATGGTCACCACTTATCAAGGCCAGGAAGCCACTCAGGGATAATGGTTATTGCAAGTACATTACGTTAGTGTGGAGATTTGATGAAGTGTTTACTTAAGGGGGCGGTTCATTAGGAATTTGTTAACATTGGACTTGAACACATCCAAGTTATTTCAAATTATGTTACAGAAGTACGTACGCGTCATGATTCTGGGAAAATAACTGCCACGAATCGTTACTCAATAGCATGTTAGATGTAACGATAATTATACTCTTTGAGTAAGTTTATTATTCCAGAAATATGGTGTATCATCTTGGCCCATAAGCCTCACTTCAGTTACTGAGTATTATCAACCGCAGGATGACAAGAACGACGCGTACAAAGAAAACTTGCAGTAGGAATACAATTCATGAACTTTCGCATGTTTTTGTTAAAATGAACCTAATGTGGTTTTCCACGTGTATGATACAAAGTTTAAAATGAAACATCTATCTCTGACGTCATATTCTGATAGCTAGCCCTAATTTCAATCTTTGAACTTCTAATAGAAGCTTTATGTTGAAAATACTGTTTTCAATAATATTTTAACACATCCACGTCTAATATTATTACATTTTGTTAGACAGATCTTTATAAGTATAGGAGAGGCTTTGTCGTTGACTGAGTTTTAAATCTGATCGGATCTTTAGTTGTAATTTACACATTTATACGATTAATAAAAATATTAATCCGTAATTTCCACTCATAGATAAAACGGCAGTTTTTGTTTAAATCGTTGTATACAATTTATGATCAATCGTTTCCCACGGAAGTATACAAGTTCTACTGTGTTGATATTCCATAAAACCAGAAAAAGATAAAAAGGAATGACTCACTGAACTGTTAATATGCCGGAAATAGAATAAGTTTTAAAAATCACACAAATAATAATATTTTCCGTAATTAATGACCCAAACTAAAAAGATAGATTATGCTGAAAAAAAATTAAAGTGAAAAATTGACCCACGGATGTATTGTTATGCTGTAAAAGCATTCTTGATTACGAAAATATGTAAAAGAAATTAAACTGTTTTAGGTATTAATAACCTAACGCTTAAAATTATAATATCCTGCAAAAAAAATGGCTCATGGAAATGTTTGTATGTCGTAAAAAATATAAACTAAATAATAAAACACACAAATCAGAATTGCCTTACGGCATTAAAAAAAAAAAAAACTTACTGATTACGTGATGAATGCAGAGAGGATGAATTTGGCTACGTTAGGGGAAATCTTAACCCAAGTTTATAATTAGGATTTTCCACTACCACGTAGCCAGTTTTCCCCTCTCTGCATTTGTCACGTAAACAAACCAGTTAGGATTAGGATTCATTCCTCTCTTTCGAAGACAGTATCTTCTCTCTGGATTCTTCACGTAATTCAAGATCCAGGCGAAGATCTCCCTATTACGTAGATGGTCCTCCCTCTGTGCATTCGTAACGTAATTAGTACTGACGGACCAAGAAAACTCTATTTCAGAATTCTAGCCTAACAAATCGGGTAAAAAGGCTATTTCAACATAAAGTGTGACGGACAGAGGGTAATAAAAAGATGCTTAGGCGTAATTAAAATGAGATGCGTCCATCCAATCTGGGTGCTTGTTGACTGAACTGTTAGTTAAAACTAGAGAGAAGCGACATCTTTCATAGGCGCATGTAAAAATAATTTGCGCGAAAAAGTGTAGAGACGTACACTGGTATTGGAACAAGCACTCGGTTATAGCAGAAAGCTGCGCCACCTAAATTGAAAGCAGATATAATCTTAACTAGCATTTCGGTCAACAGCGTTTACTATGCCCTTCGTACAACTTAACCATAACTCTAGTTGATTCTTACCTATCCCTAATTCTGATTATAATCTAAACCATACAAACCTAAATCTAATTCGGGGCATGTCTAAACAGAAATCCCGAGCATATGTCAATGACGTGTGCGCGCACTACCCATGGCTAGTGACGCTGATATTATTTATTTTCTTGCAAAATTCATTTTTCTATTATTGGCGGTTCTACTTCTGCAAAATACTACCTCAATACTTAATAATAACACATGGACAGTTGAACCCAAATAATCCAGAATCTAATCAGTATTCTGCTATAAACTAAATTTAGGATGTAGTAAAAGAAAAAAATACATGTTCTATTTAATTAAAAGAAATCGTTTCCTTTATTGCTGGTTCTGCATAAACTCAAACAGATGCCTGTTCACCATTCCTCGTAGCGCTCCACAGTAGCGTTTATACTGCAGTTTGTATACGATAACCTCAACCCCAACCATAACTTTGATTATACACACTTACATAAAAAAACGAATCACCCACATTAGTCCTCTCTTCTCTCCAATCTGTCTCTCTTCCTCTCTCCCTCACCTCTATCTCCCCCTCCTCTCTCTCTCTCCCTTTCTCATTCTCTCTATTTATTTATCTATCTATCTATTTCCAGTCCTCTTTTTATCTTTTTCCTCATCTCTCTGTCTTCTCCCTTGCTACACCCCCACCTCTATCTCTTTCGCTCTTCTCTGTCACTCTCCCTTCTTCCTTCCTCTCTTTTCCTTTTGTTGTCGCCCTCCTCATTTATTCCTCTGTTTTCCCCTCCCATTTTCCCTCCTTCTCCCTTTATCTTTCTTCTTCTTTCTCCATTCATCTCTCTCTCTCTCTCTCTCTCTCTCTCTCTCTCTCTCTCTCTCTCTCTCTCTCTCTCTTGCGGAAGGTCTACAGCTTAAGCCAATTATCAGTACTACTGCGAGCAACTGGTCATTAAGGACACTTCTGGATTGTCTTACTCGATTAAGTAGCCAATGCCACTCGGCTATTTCAAACAAATATATATCCTTCCCCCACCATAAATATGCCCCTTTATTATCCGTAGCTCGTTAAGTCTAAATAACAACTATACTATGCTTGGAGTGAATCGAAATTAAAAAAAAAATACGTTAGTTTGCATCTTATATAGAGCATATGAATACACCAGGTTCTTCCTCACAATAGTCTGATTGGCTGTTGTAAGCTATAAATATGGACGGCTATATCAACCTTGAATAGACGTCGAAAGATACGCCGAAAGTCTACAGCTTAAGTATATTATCAGCAACGTTTGCACGCAATCCGTTATTAAGGATAGGTCTTAATGAGATCTTCAAGCGGACAATAATTGGCATTGAATAAAAAAAAACGATTCGAATATGCAAAATATTTATTGAAAAGAATTGATTATCCAAGAGGACAGCTCAACAAGTATTTGTTTACATTAAACTTGAAGACGACCATGATGTATTCGTCGGAGAAACAAGACTCGCTGTATCTAATTCTATAGATAGGATATTCTTGGAAATAAACGTTGTTCGTGGAAGTTCCGGTTGGTTTTAGGTATGGAGGGAGAGAGAATGGAAAATTCTTTGCTGTGGTTGCAGTAGACGTATACATACAATGCTTTAAATATTAAGAAATCGTTAAATTTCAAACATAAATATTTACAACGTAAGCGTGACAAAACGCTATTTTAACTTAAGATCAGCGTAAAAAAGAAGTGGGGTAGAGAAATATGGAGTTCTGAACGAACGCTTGGTCGCAAGCGAATATGAGAACGAACACACTTACACAAAACAAATGATGTTAGAAACAAAGCTGCAATGGACCATCTATTCCTCTCTCTCTCTCTCTCTCTCTCTCTCTCTCTCTCTCTTTCTCTCTCTCTCTCTCTTTATCTATCTATCTATCTCGCACGGACGCACACACACACTCACTCAATCACTCACTCTCTATCTCATATATATATATATATATATATATATATATATATATATATATATATATATATATATATATTGTTTTTAAAATATAATTATCCACTGACACGTGTTTCGGCGTCTACGACTCATCAGAGTGGCTGGCTGAATCTCTCTGGTGAGTTGTAGACGACGAAACACGTGTCAGTGGATAATAATATTTTAAAAACAATATATATGTCGCTACCCATATGGCGGTACCAAACTGGTTAAAGGGAAACTTATTTCCAACTCGCATTTAGGTAAAAATGCACTTTCGTAAAAAATTGAATTCGTTCAATACGTATTGCAAAAACAAATAACATATATATATATATATATATATATATATATATATATATATATGTTATTTGTTTTTGCAATACGTATTGAACGAATGCATTTTTACCTAAATGCGAGTTGGAAATAAGTTTCCCTTTAACCAGTTTGGTACCGCCATATGGGTAGCGACATATATATTGTTTTTAAAATATTATTATCCACTGACACGTGTTTCGTCGTCTACAACTCACCAGAGAGATTCAGCCAGCCACTCTGATGAGTCGTATATACAGGGTGACCCAAAACAAAACGTGATATCTCCATTATTTATTCACCGATTGCCCTTATTTTACCGGACATGGCAGAATCAACGTCCGTGAGTACACCAACACCCCAGTGGGAGCTGCGACAAAGAATACACTATGTTAAATTTCGTTCGGACAAAACGAGGCCTAATTAGAGTTGGGGCCCGTTTTGGGGGGGTCACCCTATATATATATATATATATATATATATATATATATATATATATATATATATATATAGTAGCGTCCAAAACTAAGGAACAATATTTTAAAACCTAATATTTGTTAGAAATAACAACTGTGAAAAGCTGAAATTTTGACAACTGGTAGTCGTTATCATCCATAATAACATAACGAAATTTGAATCATTTGCAAAGGATAGAAAAAGAATTATAACAATTATTTATTTTCAAAATAGGAACGCCCAAAAGTAAGGGACAAAATTGAGAAAAACAATGTAAACAGCCAAAAAACAATAAAAATACATGTACAATCAATATTTAGTAAATTAACCCTTGCTCTTAATGACAGCTGCACATCTTCGACCACAAGAACGAATCAGTTCTTGACAATCCTCGATACTAATTTTAGACCATTCTTCTTAATGCTTTCCCACAAATCCTCCGTGTTAGTGGGATTTCTTTCCATAACTTTCACTCCTAAGGTCTCCCGAAGATTTTCTATTAGATTTAAGTCAGGACTTTGCGGTGAGCAATCCATAATTTCGAAATCTTACTCGCTAAGGTAACCTTTACCTTGTGACATGGGGCATTATCTTGCATAAAGGTAGCCCTACCGAAACCTGAATTCTGTATGATTGGCACAACATGATCTTGAACAATGTTTTTATAGATCTGTGCGTTTACACGAGTTTGTAAGCGGACAAGAGGCGTTGTACCTTGGCTAGAAAACATTCCAAATGCCATGACGCTTCCACCCCCAAACTTGACAGTTTTCTTAATACACTTTGCACTTAATCTTTTTTTTTACACAGTGATCACCACTTATCAAGGCCCGGGAGCCACTCAGGGATAAGGGTTATTGCAAGTACATTACGTTAGTGTGGAGATTTGATGAAGTGTTTACTTAAGAGGGCGGTTCATTAGGAATTTGTTAACCTTGGACTTGAAGACATCCAAGTTGTAGTCCAGTGGGAAGCAGGCAGACGGAACAGAGTTCCACAGGCGTGCAGTTCTAAGAAAGAAGCTTTGTTCATGGAATCCACACACACACACACACACACACACATATATATATATATATATATATATATATATATATATATATATATAAGTAATGTGATTGATAATTTAAAATTTAAAAATCAAATTATAATTAAATTAAAAATCCGTTTCATAAGAAGGAACAACAACAAAATCAATTATCTGTACGATCGTTTCGGAAAACAATGCTTTTTATTGTGGTAGACATCAAGTTACGTACAATAATTATTACATATAGTTTTTTAATAAGCAAGGTCTCCTCGTCAGCAAATTTTGAAGGGTTTTTATTAAATTTAAAAGACACCATAAATAAACCTAGCATTAAAAGTAAGGCAGATGTATCTGAAAAAAATTGAAATAAAAGGTCTGAATTTAAATTATATTTCGAATGTTGTTTGTGTAATTACATAATGTAAGGGGGGATAATTAGTCATATTTTCTTTACTTTTTTATTTAAAGGGTGTAAGGGGGATAATTAGTCTAACTTAATTTATTAAAAAAAATTGTAATCTATTTTTACTAATAAGTAATTTTTAATGATTTAAGGTGCTTTATATTTATTAAATTTAAACCAACGTTTATGACTGCATGTGAATATTAGTTCCTGTCTTGAATTTAATAGTGTGGTTGCATTTTTTATATCTTAATATTTTAAAAATTTTAGGGTCTTTTTGTACATAGTGCACACAATTTATCTCCTGGTTTATATGGTTTGCAAGTCTCAATTACTCGCCATTTTAAGTTGAAAGAAATATTGCTATTTTTTAGTTGCCAAATATAGTTGGATAGAGTAGTTTGGTTTGACAGAGAGTTATTTTTAAAAGAATGTTTGTGCGTTGAAATTTTATGTTTTATTAGGCCAGATGTGGAACCAAAATATATTGCCTCTTGCTTATTGTGATTATTTTCCGTTAGGTCTGGTGCTGGATTATTATATGGTGGGTTGGTTTGTAATTGATCAGTAGATTGGTTTAAGTTGGTGTTATTATTTAATCTGGTAGTTGAGTTATGGCTGTTAATAGGTTCATGTAGATTTGGGGTTTATATATATATATATATATATATATATATATATATATATATATATATATATATAATATATATATATATATATATATATATATATATATATATATATATATATATATATATATATATATATATATATATATATATATATATATATATAAAGGTTTTAAATTGCCCGAATGGTCGCGAAACATTTGTAACGAATAATGAAAATACAGTATCTGATGCTATAAATCCAATCTTAGTTGTCTTGACTTTGTAAAAATGCTATATATATATATATATATATATATATATATATATATATATATATATATACACACACACACAAAGTGCTCGATTATTAATAGAAATTAAAAAAGAAGAGCGTTATATTTATTTATATGTGTGATACAGAGTTCAGAAAATCATCGATACCGTCGCTTTCAAATCTAAGCAAAAATCTGTCTTGGGGGTCGGCAAGAGATACCACTGATAGATCACTTTTGTTTTTACTTGAAACCGACGGTAGCGATGTTGTTCTGATCTTCTGTAATTTATATACGGCACAATTACGTTGGCACACCGGTTTTTACCAAATCACCGAAGTTAAGCAACGATGAGCCTGGCCAGTACCAGATGGGTAACCAATTGGGAAGGCTAGGCGCTGTATGTACCACGCGGAGACGTAGAAATTTTTATGTTGGAGGCGCGTTTAATTCACTGGGAGTGATGCACCTCAGTGCTTGTTAAGACATGCGTCTAGGGAAAGGAAAACTGATGTAAAACTTGTACTCTTTCTTGTGGCAGTCATTTCACTGATGAAAATTAGAATCGTGCTTGGTTCTTCACCAAGCCTTCACCACTATAAACAAATCATCTGTGTGGATTTTCGAACAACTTAGTTGTTGTGGCATAGCTCATATATAAAACTCGATGGGAGGATCTTTTTTTTTTACATAGGAGTCACCACTTATCAAGGCCTGGAGGCCACGCGAGGATAAGGCTTATTGCGTGTACAGTAATTAATGGGATAATATCATTGTAATCGTTAGTATTGGAGATCTGATGAATTGGATTACTTAAGGGGGCGGGTTATCAGGAATTTGTTTATATTTGACTTGAAGGCATCCAAGTTGTCAGGTGGGAAACAGGCAAATGGAAGAGAGTTCCACAGGCGTTGCAGTTCTAAGAAAGAAGCTTTGTTCATGGAATCTACGTTTTGATTTAGGCACAGATAAAGAGTGGGGAAAATTATTGACAGTGGTTTCAGCTAGACGGGTGTTTTTCGTGAAAAATTGGCGAGGGGTACAGAGATTGGAGCTCAGACGAGCACTATCATATTTTTAGAGTGAATACGTGTTTGCGGACATCACTTTCACTATGTGGACACTTTCTTTTATCTCATTCCTCCCCTCTTTATTCTATATTGACGATGAAAGACAGCGAAAACTATTGAAGCTGAAGAAGGAAAGAGAAAAAGAGAAACATATACGAGATATAAATGAGATATAGCGCGCGGAAAGTGACTAATTTTGGATTTAATCGTTTTCTTTTTGGTCCCCCGACAAAAGGAGGGTGGACTTGTAAATTCACCCTTGTCCGTTCGTCCGTTCGTCTGTTTACACTTTTCTCAATAACTACACCTTGGAATTTTTTTTTTTTGTTTTCTTCTGGTTTCACAAAATCAGTTTTTCCTAATTTACGCAATCTAACTCGACCTTAACGACTGACCAAACGGTCACGCTTTCTTACCGGAATGTTGTTAGAGTGGTCTATGCTTATTAAGGTCGACCACGTTACAATTTTTTTTAAATGAATATAAGCTATCACAGCCGAGCTTCCTTCAGCCAAATTGGCTCATGCCATACGTTCACTTTAAAACCATTAAATCAGCCTTTCTCTGTTCTATCGTCATTTTCATAACAGGTGCTCGACTGAGCCCCTTTTCTGTAAAATATTCATAACGAAAACTCGTCTTTCTACAACCACTTTAAACAATTTTCCTCTCTGCTTCTGAATCTAAACGGAACTTCCATGAGCAGAGTTTCTTTCCAAGAACTATCAGTTGGTAACACACACACACACACACACACACAACTGGGTTGCTTCCCAATAGACTATAACATCATTCTTTTCAAACCCGGTGTTAATACAATTCTTGTCGAACCGTTCTCCTAAATTATCAAATTCTAACCAGTTTCAACCGGCGTCTCCACTCTTCAAGGTGTTTTTTTCTTGACAAACTCGTCAATCTTTATCTTAGTATTCCAGATTGACATGTGGACCCTGATAAGCAGTGACTCATTAGTTTTTAAAAAAAAACAAAAAACAAAAAAAAGGACTCGGTATATATTTCTTTGGATTTCCTAATATACTTAGCATTAGCTACTGCCATTGTTCTAATGCTATGAGCTGGGATTAGGTTTATAGATTATCCAGCCCAAAACTGCATTGGAATACGATCGAGTATATATCCATCATGGGACGGGATAATAAAGTTGTTTGTTGTTTTGTTTTGTTTTGTTTGGGGGGGGGGGAGATAGAGAGAAAGAGAGAGAGTGGGGGTTAGGACTTACAACTAGCCATTTTAAAAAACTTTCTGGTTTCTGACAAACGAAAACGCTTTTTTTTTCTTTTCTTTTTTTTTCTTTTTTATAAAAAACTAGCAGGGCTACCCGGCGTTGCTCGGGACCGTATAAACAATGAAAAAACAAAAGCAGATATTGAACATCTCAAGTTTTAGCGTTACAAACAAACATTTGTCTTTTATATATATAGATAATGACAGGTTTTTTGGGGGCCCCCCTCGAAGATAACTGATCAGTTGACCAACTTCTAGTGGTCCGTTTGACGTGAAATTTCGATATTTGTCATCCGGGTGATGGGGCTTCGATATGATACCAAATTTGTCAAGTTTGGTTCCGTCTTTCAAAAGTTTTAGCGTTACAAACAAACATACATACACACAGACGTTTGGCTTTTATATATATAGAAGAAGAGACGAGAGGTTTGAGATTTAGTTTACTAGCGATATTTGTTTGCTTTGTGGTTTCGGACGAAGAAAGTGTTAGTTTTATTGACTAGAGAGAAGCTTTAAAACTTAATTGTCTAGCGATTTTTTTTTTATTTTTACTTTTGTAATTTCGAACCAAAGACAATTTTATTTTTATTTAGAAAAGAGGAGCTTCAAAACTTACTTCTCTGCCGATTTTTTAAACTTTTATCGAAAATGCTATTTCAAACTTAAAGAAATGCCAACCGATAAAAATACGATTTCAAACTTATACGAAAAATGTTATTTTTAACTTAAACAAGACAAACTAATAAAAAATAATCCAAACTTAATCGAAAATATTACTTTAAGATTAAGCGTGAGAGAAAAACATGTCATTTTGGAATTAAATTTGCTACCGGAACGTTCAAAGAAACTCGCTATGAAGCAAGTGACCCACAGACGATATTGTGTTTTGAAAGAAACAATTTATTTTGTAGGTTTCTATATAATCATGTTTATCGAGTGTTTTCACTTGTGGTGTATTTCATTTCGGCTTTCATTTAATGTGCAGCCATCCGTAGAGAATGCGCATCTTTTCCGGGTCTTCTTCTCGACGGCTTATGTATACAATATAAATTCATAGTATAAGTGACCGCGTATGAGCGCGAGGGGAAATATTAGCAGGAGCTGTAAGATAGTTTGTTTGCAGGGATATTAGCATCAGTAGCCGAAACAAAAGCACATATGCAAATTAGGAAACTTGCGCGAAAAGAAAAAGAAAAGAAAGAACATCATGTGGTCAAGAGAACAAAAAGTGCGGTTGAAAAAGATGGACGTGTAAAGTCGAAGACGAGAAATTGATGGCTTCGGCCGATGTGTAGTAGAGCATAAGGAAAAACGCAATCCAGTGGGATGAACATGTGGCACCATAGTGACAGCGAGAGACTTTTAAGCTGGTGTCAAGATGAGGTAAAAGAAAAAACAGTAATGAACGACTTGTGTTAAAAAAGAAAGAAAAGCCGAGTCGGATTTATTTATTTATTTTTGTTTGTTTGTTCCTTTTCGACGATGGCGGACGGCGCGAGGGTCCGAGAGAGGTTTGAACTCTAACGAATACTGTTCTAGCGTAACTGCCACGTTATAATAGCACGTGTTTCGTCGACTCTCAAATTAATCAGTGTGGCTAAGCAAACTCGGATCCCAGTAATTTTCGACAGGTTCTCTGCCAAATGTGTTACTAATAATTGGGGAGGGGGATGGCATCGTATTTAAATGTAATATATATAAAAGGGAAAGAGAGTTTGCTTATTATTATTATTTTTACTCACAAGGAGTTCTCCCACAGATCATCATCATATATAACTCACTGACAACAACCAGTGATATTCCTTTGAATCTGAGCGATAACAAGTCTCCCCAGTATTCCAGTATTCTCTACAAGTTTGTAAATTGATTTGCGTTATCGCAACAGCATTTGCCATTGATTTCTTTCTGACGATAACCATTGACCTTCACTCATCATAAACTTGTAATTGTTTTACCATTTTTAAGTTATATTATTAAATTTTCGCCAATTTCACACAGTTCAAAATTCCTTGTAGGGGGTATATAAAATCTTGTTTATCGGTTGTTTTCACTTGCGAAGTACACGCATCGTTTCGGAATCATCCTCTCGATGGCTTTTCCGCCTATCGCTCGCCCCTCACTGATGTGAGGCTCCGTTATCTGAATTGCATTTAAATGAACTGTTCACTGTAATAAAATTGGATGTTTAATGATTTAGCGTTTCTCGCAACGTCCAGCTGTTTAAATTTTACCAAGATAGACTAAAAATAGTCTACAGGGTGGAACGATAAAATTTTCGCTCTAGAAAAGATGACATGATTCCATTTCCGTTTGATGAAAACCAGTTTTCTTTCTTTTTTTTTTTTTTTTTTTTTTTTTTTTTTTGCAGACCATCTACTAGTTGGCCAGTTGTGTACAAATCCCAAGAGCGATAAAAGCCTTCTATCACGTCTGAAAGTGACACAAGGTTCAACGAGCGATCGCGGAGATGCGCTGCTGTACAACTTATGCTCTCTACCGATCCAAGTTATGACAACAGGACCATTGCCAGCACCGTCTAAATGCAAATCCAGACGTCTCAACGCTTGAGTGCACAGCTCAATGAAGTTTCCGGCTATGGTTATGGGCTTTGGTGTGGTTTCAAGTGAGGGCCAAATCATGCCACCTCACATCTTCGAAGTCGGCTTGAAAGTCAACACCACAGTGTACCTGGATGTGCTGAAAAGTTTAGTGATCCCCTGGTGCAATCAAGTGGCCGTTGGAAGACCCTGGTGTGGCGGCTGGACTCGGCGCTGGCCCACAAGTCCAAAGAGGCTCAGGCTTAGCTTCAGAAGGTGTGCTACGACTTTGTACCCTTTTCTCACTGACCCCCTCCTTCCCCGACCTGAACCCGCTGAACTACTTCGCTTGGTCATACATCAAGAACATCACCAACATGACCTCCCATAACATGAAAGCCAGCCTGATCGCCGCCATCCGCCGAGTATTTGCTTTACTCCTGCCGGCGCTTGTAGAAAAGGCATGCTACCAGTTCCGGACCCGTATCGAGGCGGTGATTGAGGCTAAAGGCGGCTACATTGAAAAGATGTCAGCTCTGCTACATAATCAAGTTACCTGAATGTATTTCTTCAATAAAAGTTTTAAAATAAAACTTTAGTGTTGTTTTCTTTATGGCGACAATTTTATCGTTCCACCCTGTATTTTTAATTGAAGCATGACAGACTAGCGGAAATGCTATTAACTAAAACTTATGTGTGATACAGTCCAATAATCATTTTATTTCCAATTTTAGTGTAACAGACTAATGAACATCTTATTTCAAACTTAAGCATGACACTAACGAAAATGATACTTCACACTTAAGCGTGACAGACAAATATTCTACTATAAACTCTAGCATGACAGACTAACGAAAGTACTATTTAAGACTTATGTTTGCTGGATAAACCAGAAATCCTATTTAAAATTATCGCATGAATGACGAAAAGGTTATTTAAAACTTCAATGTGACAGATCCACCAACAAACAGACGTTCCAATAGAAATGATTAGACGTATTTAGATGTGCCCGTTCAGTGAACG
>NC_136512.1:11469414-11504414 GCF_053919585.1 Euprymna scolopes
GTAGGGTTCTCAAAGGTCAAATCGTTGAACTTTGACCCCTTTACAGCCGAATTTTTGGCCGAAACCCGATCCTAAAGATGTTCCCAAATCTCAGTACTCTGTATATCAAAGTTTGAGTCTGTAGACTTAAAATTGACAGAGTTATTGCGTAGGGAAATGTACACACAGAGACACAACGATACACAAATACACAGACAGACAGACACTTTCACTTATATATATATATATATATATATATATATATATATATATATATATATATATATATATAGCCTTTGAAACTTTGGTCGCCACAGTCTATTAAAAATTTCTTGGGGCGACTAAAAGTCGTAAATAACTCGCCCGCCAGTCGATAAAAATTTCATTAAATAAAGAAACAGGAAAAACTCATTTATTTTACGACCCTCAAATATGCGGTGACTTAAACTGGCCTATGTCTCATCATTTGTGAATTCTTTCATCTTTAGCTGTGAGACCGTTGGAATATCGCATTGAAAAATGAGTGATCATGCTAAAGGTCAACAAGAGATCAAATTTACACATTCGGCGTGTAGTAAAAATGTCGCCTTCATTTAGCTCTCTGATTTTGAAATTCATTTGGAAAAAAAATTCTTCTACGCTACAACTACATACACTCCATGTTTACAAAAGTAAAGACGAACATTTGAAAGAGGAAAAAAACGCATCGTTCCGTCAAACACGCACTTTTCAATTAGAGACTTCATATTGAAATGTTGTAATGAAAAAATGAATCTCTAATATTTGTTTTGCATTTTAAAATATATTTATTTCAAGGGTGTGGTTTTACATTATGTTTTCTTTGTGTATAAAGTTAGATATATTCGTTTTCTAACGGTACCAATAAAATCAGTCTTGAATTATTTATATTGTCATTTTGATACTACGTATCAGCATCTGAAGAAATTATTCTTATTTCTATGGAACAATAATATGAATGATGCTATATAAAGAAACAGGTGTTGTATTTTAACGTGTTGTTGAACATTTACTGAAATGTTTGTAGTAATAAAATAGTTGATTTACAAGAGTTAAACAAATGTTTTCTTTGTTAGATTATACACACTGTAATTTCTTGAATTGTTGTAATTTTTTTTACTATTATTGACTGAAACAAAGACATAAAGTCGGACGAGTGAAATATTTTGGGGCGAGTAAATTTTCCCTCAAACTCGACCGGCGGCCACGTGACTTTTTTCTTCAAATCTCAAAAGCTATATATATATATATATATATATATATATATATATATATATATATATCAGTCGTAGCTTCTAACCGTTGCGCTATGCGGCTGCTGCTATGCGGGCAGTGAATTAACAAAGAGCATCGCTTCATATTGGTACTGGTAATTTGTATATCGCTTCCCAAATACTCAACATATATATCATTACTTCATTTAATCACATAAATTAATATGCGATATAGATATAATTGTATGCATAAATTTTAAGTATTTACTTCAACAGTACTCAATATATGGGTAGAGCTAGGTGGAAAGTTATGAAAATATATATAGCAATTAAGCTACACAAATTATTCCGCGTATTCTGTGTAGCTTAATTGTCATATATATTTTCATATCTTACTATATATATATATATATATATATATATATATATATATATATATATATATATATATATATATATATATATATATATATTAGGGATGAGTGTGTATCCAACTTTTTTCCAAGATTCCGATACAATTACCTATTCCAATTCCGATTCTGATTCTTTATAACCCTGTAAATATTTAACTACAGCCCTCTTAATTTTTCCGTTTAGTGTAAAAACGCATGTTAAATGTAAACGTGCAAATGTTTTCACAAAAATAAAAACACACTTGTGGGAAATGATCCATCGATTTTTGTTTTAGCGGTAGTTTAAAATCAATAAATGTTTATTGTTTTATTATTGTATTATTTTATTATTGCTAACAGCAGTGGAAGATTTTGTTTTAAACAAAATCAAATTGAAAGGAAAGATAATTAAAGGAATCGCTTTTGGTATCGGAAAATAGGCACAATTTTGTCCGATACCGATACTGATTCCAACACGCTAGAAAGTTCCGATTTTTCCGATTCCCGATTCCGATTAATCGTCCCAATACACACGCACGCACACACACACACACATACACACATTAATGTGTGTGTATGTGTGTATATATATCTGTATGTGTGAGTGTACATATATATATATAAATATATATGTGTGTATATATATATATGCATATATATGCATATATATATAGATACATGCATATATATACACATATATATGCATGCATATATATATGCATGCATATATATATGCATGCATATATATATTTATGTATATATATGCATCTATATATATATGCATATATATACATATATATATGCATATATATCTATATATATGCATGTATATATATATGCATATATATATGCATATATATATAGATGCATATATATACATATATATGCATGCATATATATATATGCATCTGTATATATATGTATATATATGCATATATATACACACACACATATATATATGCATATATATATATACACACACACACGCACATATATATATATATATATATATATATATATATATATATATATATATATACACAAACCGCACATGCATCTATATATATATATATATATATATATATATATATATATATATATATATATATATAGATGCATGTGCGGTTTGTGTCAGCAATATTCCTGCTTTTTATTTTGTTTTTCTTATCTGCAGCAACTCGACGAACTACTGCTATGGTTTCGCTGTTCGTTATAAAATTCTGATTTCGTAACCGAGAAAAATGCCACGTATACAGGCATAAATCCTGAGACAAGTACGCTCGTCGAACTCTAAGATTTTAGCGCTGTATATCCTTCTGTTAAAAAAAGGATTGGGAGGGGGAGGGGGAGGTCGCATCACTCGCAAGTGTTATTGTCGAAAAAGGTCCAAAAAGCCGGGGTATCCCTAAGATACGTTCATTTACAGTGCGCGTTTTGCGATGAGAATTCGATATGATTGACATTCTAACGTATTCAAACTTGAACGCGACTTGATTACGTGCCTTCTCTCAGGTATCTTGTAGACATGTTTGGACGCATCGACTATAACTTGCGTCCATTCAATTAAAGCATATTGCACTGAAAAATGATATTTCAAACTTTGAGAAACGATGAAGCACTACGTTTATTTTTAACTTAAACGTGAACAACGAACGAAAATTCCATTTCAAACTTCAGCGTGACAGAACAACGTACATGTTGCTTCAACCTTCAGCGTGACCGAGGGACGAACATTCAATTTTACTTAAGCATGACAAACAAAAATATTATTTTTAGCTTAAACGTGTGGACCGACTAAAAGCGTTTACAAATTTAAGTGTGACAGACCAACGAGCATGTTATTTTAAATTGAATGTCACTTAATTATGTGCCTTCTCTCTGGTATATTGTAGACATGTTTTTGACGCATCGATTATAACTTGCGTCCATTCAATCAAAGCATCTTGCACTGAAAAATTATATTTTAACTTAAGAGTGGCAAATGACGAAACGCTATTTTTAACTTAAACGTGAAAACAACGAAAATTCCATTTCAAACTTCAGCGTGACAGACGGACGAAAATGCCATTTTAAACTTAACCATAACAAACTAACAAAAATATTATTTTAAAATCAAACGTGACGGACCAACTAAAGGCGTTTTCAAATTTAAGTGTGACAGACTAACGAACATGTTATTTTGTATTTAAGCTTGGCAGACTAATAAAAAGAATGATTTAAAGGCTAGAAAGCATGACAGACCAACGAACATACTGTTTTAAATTTAATCGTGACAGACCAACAAACGTGTTTTTCAAACTCCAGCATGACCGTCCAACAAAAATGCTATTTTAAACTTAAGCTTGAGAGAACAACCAAAATATTTGAAATTTAAACCTGATAGGCTTAAGTCAAGCGCGTGACAAACCAACGAAAATGCTATTCCAAACTAAAATGTGACAGACCAACGAAATGCGGTTACAGGCAGAATAATCGCAGATCAGATGTACCAACGGACGAAGCATTTTGCACAGGTGATTATTGGGCGCGCCCGATAAATCTACGTGGCTGAACGCTTAATCGTGACAAACAAACCAACGGACGAAGCTTTCTGCAGAGATGCTGGGTGCATATGGAATTAAATGCGTCCATTCTATTTTGTTTTCGAGCTATTTGAAATGCTGTGTAAAACCTGAGCGTGATAAATCTACGACAAAAAAAAAAAAAAAAAAAAAAAAAAAAAAAAGAAGCTATTTCGAAACTTCAGCGTGACAGACAAACGGACAAAGCGATCGGCGCGGCCTTTTATATTAAAAAGCGGTTTTGACGCACCGAAAGTACTTGAATCTAAATTCGACTGCTAATCCTTCGCCTTTCTTTTCCGATTTGTTTGACTTTACGAAAATTCGGTCAACGATGGAAACACTATTGCGTCCGCTGCTAAGACTCGGAAGGTTTTCACCTTGTTGTCTTAGTAGTAGACTTAAGAGAGAACGCGAAACCAACAGGAATCTTAAAAGGAGGAGGGGGAGAAGGAGAAGGAGGAGAAGAAAGAGGGAAAGAAAGGATGGGAGAGAAGAAGAAGCGGGGGGGGGGAGAAAGTGGAAGGATTCTTCTTTTCTTCTAATGAATTGGGTCGAATGGAGCCGATTTACCGTCGCTGCTGCCGCGACTGGATGTAAACACATCGAAGCAGTTACGTGAGATACGGACAGATGTAGGAACACTTTACAAATGTGTTTTGCCAAATGTAGGCGCGCACACAGACACGCGCGCACACACACATAAACATACGCATATATATATATATATATATATATATATATATATATATATATATATATATATATATATATTTGTGTGTGTGTGTGTGCGTGTGTGTGTGTGTGTGTGTGTGTGTGTGTTACAAAAGGTCAGAAAAAGAAAACATCGTTACCGTCGGTTTCAAAACCAATTCAAAAGGGGACGAATATCTGCCCTTAATGAGGCCACTTCCTTGCGGTGAAGTAGATATAAACAGGGGCCGAAGAGAGTACGACGCAGGTGATCAGAGACTAAGTCCCCTTTGTTCGTGATTTGAAACCAACGGCACTGATGTTTTTTTTTCGATAAAAATAAATATTACTATTTTTAATACTTTCCTTAGAATCGAACACGTTGCTCCCTCACGAACCACACACACACACACACACACACACACACACACACACATGTACATTGTAAATAATGAAAATATATATGGCAATTAAGCTACACATAATTTTCCACGTTCATTTTAATGAGGATTCTTCAGGTTATTACAAGCGATTACTACATAGCTCTACTTACCTATTAAGCACTTTTTAAATAAATACTGAAATAAATCGATACATGAAGTATTATTATTATATTTTCCATTAGAAATTTTCTGTAGATACATGAAATAATATAGTGTGTGTGTTTTATTAGCGATACTTTTTTGAATGAATTCAATTATTTAAGCGAAAGTGCATTTTTACCTAAATGCGAGTTGGGAATAATTTTCCCTTTTACCACTTTGGTACATCCAAATGGGGAGCGGCATATATATATATATATATATATATATATATATATATATATATATATATATATATATATATATATATATATATATATATATATAAAGTTATCCATAGCCAAACTGTTTCGGTAAGTAGGTATTCAGTGTGGCTGGACGAATACTCATCCCAGGTTCGGGATTGGATCAATAACCATCTAGTTATTAGTCAGTACCTCTATTAATCAGACCACTGGAACAGGTGCCGTCGGCAATGATATTTAACAATGCTTCTTACAAATATTAACCTCCACTCAACAGTGGTTCATTGATTTTTTCACAAGGAGCTTTGCATTACTCTAAAGCAGTAGCAGGCGATATCAATTAACAAAATTGCTCAACCAGAAAAAAGTGAGTTATGTAGTCATCCAAAGACAGATTGTTTCGTTGTAACATGATTCTTCAATGTGGCTAGACCAGCACCTAGCCCAAGCCCGTAATTGAACCAATAATCATTGTAGCTCTATTATTCTCGTTTCATTGCCGCCTTGGTCAAAATTATGGAGCACCAATGAAACATCGAGATTATTAATCAAACTTATATATTTCAAGGTTAATAATAGTGGAGTAAATATTAATAAATCTATTTTAACAAAAATCAATATTTGGAATGTCCTTCTTTTGCCTTTATAACTGCTTTTATTCGCTTTTGCATATTATTGGCTGAATTGTTGCAGGTGGTAGGATGTAGTTCTGCCACTCTTCATGAAGTTTGACCTAATTCTCTCTCTTTTTTATGAATATTTGTGTATTCTCACTCTTTTCCCTAGATGAGACCACAAAGTTTAAATAGGATTTAGGTCTGGGGATTGAGGGGGTCATTTCATTACTGTAATCCCTTTTTTCTGAAACCAACCCATTGGAACTTTTGACGTATGGCATGGGGCATTGTCTTATTGGAGGATTACATCACTTGGAAAGTTATTACAAAATATTTTAGTCCAAGAGGTTTGGTAAACCTGGTCCAGTATGTTAGCATAAATTATGGAATTAATTATGCACCTATATGTGTACAACAGTCCAGTGACTGAAAAAGCTATGCAGCCCTAAACTATTACACTACCTCCTCCAAATTTAACAGTTGGAACTAAACAATCAGGATGAAATGCCTTTCTTTCCCTACGGAGAACATAAACCGCTTCAGTGGTGTCCAAAATCTGATGAAAAAATGAGGATTTGCTACAATTTTTGAATAGATGTTATGTGTATTAGCATAAAAATTTCAATTGTTCTTTTCAAAGTTTAGGAAATAGGAGCTGTTAACTTATCTCAAAGTTACTTTTATCAGAGCAAACAATTTTGACTAAATCATCAGGTGTCAAATTTTTATGTTGTTGTTGTTGTTGTTGTTTGCAAATTTCAGTCGTTTTTTGTTGTTTTTTTTTTTTTTTTTTTTTTTTTTTTTTTGTTTTTGTTTTGTTATTTTCTTTGTTTTTGTTTTTGTTTTTGTTTTTTATTTTTATTTTTTGTTTTTTTTGTTTTGTTTTTTTGCGCCCTTTTATTTTAGCTTCTAATAACCTTCTTCTCACTGTTCTAACTGATATATTTTTGTTTGCATCTTCCCCGAGTTCAGTAGCAAGCTCTAAAGAACTTTTCTTCCTATCTTCTCTTTGCAAAGACGTGTCTTCCCTGACGGTTGTAGACTTTTTACGGCCTTATCGTTTTCTGTTATTTAAAGACTGTGTTTCCTTATACCTTTTAGTCGTTGTTTGAACTCCCTCCTTGAAGATTCCATCTTCCTGGCAATTTCTACCTGAGAATATCCTTCACCAGAAAAAAAGCAACAATTTGGTGCCCTTTTAATCTCTGCAAACTGATCCTTTGAAGGCATTTTCAATTAAATATACTATTATAGCACTGGAAGGAATCAAATATTACCTGAAAATATGAAGCAACTTTTATTATGACAATGAATTATTTTTAATATTGGAATGAACTTAGTATGAAACTTAGTGTTACAGAATGGATTGAGAGAGAGAGAGAGAGAGAGAGAGAGAGAGGGGTGAGTAAACGTGGAGTGTAGACACGTTTACCAGAACCGAGGGTCAGCTGACCAGATTACGTATGAGTGACGTGGTCAGGTTGGCTAGATCTGTGAGACTGGATTTGGACTTTGAAGAAGACGAACGGCTTAATAGCTGTTCCCTCCACTTCACTGGGGGTGGGGGACGCTGACGTGTTCAAAGCAAGAAAGATTCACTTCCATATTCTGTGTCGACATCTGGAAGGTAAATAAAAAACTATAAAACCAATTCATCGTCTTGGAGTGATAAATCTTCGTCTAACAGGTACCAGTCTCCCTCCAAGAGAAGATGAATTCCAGATGGATCAACATCGACGACACATGAAGTAAGGTATGTCGAAGAAAATGCATGTAACACACACACACAAAAGCATATGAACAATTAGATATGAACACACACAACCGCATATTAAACTAGACGATCATACACACACGGAATTCTTTTATGACACGCATAATCTCTTTCCATTCTAATAATAATCATTCCATGACAACAAATACAATTATGGTCCTCCCCTTTTATGTTATACACCAAACGTCAATTTGGTGCCCCTCTATGATAACCCTAGTGATAACATCAATGATAACCTTATGTAACATCAGTTAAAACATTTGAAAAAGGCTTTAAAGCAAATAAATACTACAATATACTGTTAAATATTTTGCACTTGCTTTCAATTGTTCACTGTACAATTCTTAACCTTTAAATGCATAGGTTTAAACTAATGTTTTTTATAGATGCTTCATAATTTTTACTATAGCTGTATATGTATCCATGTATGTATATATGCATGCATATATATGTGGATATATGTGTGTATATATATATATGTGTGTGTGTGTGTGTGTGTGTGTGTGTGTGTGTGTGTGTGTGTGTGTGTGTGTGTGTGTGTGTGTGTGTGTGTGTAATTATACTGAGATAAAGTCTGAAGAAATGCTGGTTTTGAAAATTTTCCAACGACATAATGCTTGAAATTGTCGAACTGGACATGGAAACAATTGTAACGTAAATTGAAATACACTTTTTCTTGCCACCAACACCTTGTTTTGAAGTCTTGTTTTTGCTTACACAGTATATATATATATATATATATATATATATATATATATATATATAACTACTTCATTTACTCACATAAAATTAATATACGAAAGTATAAATTTATGCGTAAACTTTTAAGTATTTACTTCAAAAGTGCTCAATACGTAAGTAGAGCTAGTTAGTAATTAATAAAATATATATGGCGATTAAGCTACACTGAATATTCCGCGTTTCATCCACTCTAGGGCTCTTCAGGCTTATAGTCCACTCTAGGACTCTTCATGTATATTTTATAATGCACTATACATACATATATATATATATATATATATATATATATATATAACATTATCGGATGCTTATATGTATTCATATTTCTGCTGCAACTCCTTTAGCAAAGCAGCGTCTTCAGGCTCGATTTTCTTGTTATGAAACTAAATTCTAAATTTTCGAGGTGTAAGTCATTTTAGTTTCAGTAGAGAAATCTTGCTCCAAAACAAAATGGCAGTATCAACTCAGATAAGCTTTGAATTGTAAAAGCTTGCAGACGAAGGACGAAGAACAGAGTTTCAAGTAGGTAACCAATCGGAAGAGGTTTGGGGACGAAGAACAGCGTTAATGTCCGTGCGAAATATTCTTAAGAGATTCGGTATATTTTATGGAGTGATTTCAGTTTCTGGCCGGTTGTTAGCAGAGCGGGTTACAATCTGATAGGTCAGTTCTTATCAACCCTGTTTATAAACATAAGCTTCCAATTTTTGTAAGCATACCCTCCCATTATTTTTAATGTTGGAGAAAGAGTTTCCTTACTGCTTCGGTGGCTTGAAGACTGGGTAGAAAGAATCAGTCAATAATCTGTTTTTGACAATCAGCCCGACAAGTGCAGGGTCAAGAACTTGTCCAGTACCTGTCGGACTGAAGTACGCCGCCTGGATATCCTGCAGGAGGTCTATCCTCCCAGGTCTTGCCACCAGCTTTCGGGTAGAATAAGTTAATTGATTGTGTTACGTTGTGGGGATATTTATATCCGACTCTGTATGTACTATACCACATTAAACGTACATGAGTATATAGTTGAAAATGATGCATTGAAAGTGTATACATAGCACTACTAAATGGCTGTTATTTTCTTATCATAAACGGACCATATGTATGTATGTACATTGTATACAGACTGTTGTCCTTGTGTCCTTAGTTTCTATTTGACGGCCCGTATTTTCCTAGTAGTATTGGTGCGTGCGTGTCAGAACATATAACATATGACGACGTACCTGTTTTTGCTGTTGGCCGCCTCTGTCTTTTGGCCCTACCTGATGGATTTGTCAATCATCTTTGAGGGAGTTAGAACCTGTTGTAACAAAGACGCTTTAAAACGGACCCATGGCGAATGATTGTTTTTATTTATATTTTATTCACTCCCAGGCATTTCGTCACAGCAGAGGAGTGATCGAGGATCTTAGCTTCCGGTGGTTCTTTCTACGTCTCCATTCTTAGACTTCTACCCCGTCATGAGAAAATCCATTTTATCCTGTCTTGTTCATTTGACGTCTCCAATTCAACTCTACAATGATTGCACAAACCGGAACACATGACATGCGACACGTCACGTCCGATCACTTGTTCAGATACTTTCCGGCGCAAACTGACCAGGTCACAAAGTATGACATGTTTTGACATAAAAACTGTCATGGCGCTTCCAAATTCTG
The DNA here is from genome assembly GCF_053919585.1 of Euprymna scolopes. Lineage (NCBI taxonomy): Eukaryota > Metazoa > Mollusca > Cephalopoda > Sepiida > Sepiolidae > Euprymna > Euprymna scolopes. Next base: position 11,479,846 of record NC_136512.1, read on the forward strand.
TTGTAAGCTCATCACTAGATAGATAGATAGATAGATAAGTATATAGAAACATATATACATAGATAGATATATCGATAGATACACAGATAATTAGATAAACAGATAGATAGACGTATAACAGATATTCTACTGCTTCTGCCCGCTATTCTCTTACACTTGAGGCCTGAGGCACTCCGACCGGGAAAAGCCGACGGGGATGCCCAGGCAATTTTTCCAGGTCAAAGTGCTCTTCTTCTCGAGACACTGGCTGGACATCCTCACTTTCTGACTTGTGTCACATTTTGCTGAGGTGGACAGCAAATAAATATCTACCCTTAAAGTGTTACCATAAATATTGCTATTTATACGAAGTTTTCTATTTGAATGTATCATGATAATGAAAAAGAAAGAAAAACAACATATATATTAGAGTGGGGATGAGGGGTAAGAGATACAACTTGGATGTCTTCAAGTTCAACGTAAACAAATTCCTGACGAACCGCCCCTTTAAGTAGACACTTTAAATATCCACACTAACGTACTTACAATAACCCTTATCTCTGAGTGGCTTCCGGGCCTTGATAAGTGGTGACCACCTTGTAAAAAAAAGGTTGCTTAAAATCTAATAAAACTAATCTTGTACTGAATACCATTTTTTTTATATAAATTTATTTATTGCGGACTATTATTCTCATCTTTATTGGTTGTTGTTTCACGACGTTTCGGCCAACTATTCCCGTGGCGCAGTTGATAGAGACGTTGAATCTCTATGGTTCCAGATGAGCATTGTCTGAAGATAGCGGTTTCAATCCTACCCAAAGCTGGCCAGAGGCTTACTTGGCCAAAACGTGGTGAGACGACAACAATTCCGGATGACAGTGATTAGTGCGAATGCAGTTAATAGATTCGAAATTCCTATCCGTCGCGGTTACCACCTGACGAAGGCCGGAGGAATAGTTGGCCGAAACGTCGTCAAACAACAACCAATAAAGATGAGGATAATAGTCCGCAATAAATAAATTAATAGAGATAATACTCATCTCAATAATGAATTCCAATTAAAATAATATATATATATACCATTTTTTTTTTATATTTCTATACACCATTTTAATTTAATCTCAAAGTTTTTTTACGGTGCAAGAAGTCATAGTGATTTCGACGTGCAACGATTTGTCACCAAAGAAAGAAGTTAGAAACCTTAAATAAAAAAGGAAAATTCGAAAGAAACAGGGCAAAAAACATTGTATGCCAAGAGGTGCTGGACTGAATATGTAAATTAAAAATCGTCTCTTATAATGTGATTTTATTATTTGTATGTAGCACAATATTACTTTGCTTGTCTGTAAACTTAAGCCATTTATTTGAACTTTTTACACCTTTTCCCCTTTCTTCCTGAACTCCCTCACTTACTACCATGGCCGTACTTGTGAACGTACCCTTTTTTTCTTCTCTCATTAATCTATTTCCGAATATACACACACGTGTCCATATACACATACGCAACACACGCATATATGTAATTGAAAAAATATATTTAAAGTCGAAATGAAAATCGGTCATGATGTTATGATCATTAAATCACTCAACATTTAAAAATAAATGTTTAAATTTCAACGATATTTCTCGCGGTTGGCCGTGTGGTTTGTTCTTGCGAATTGAGTCACAAAGGACATCATGGTTGGGTTCTAATCTCCCGACCGGCCGTAAACGTAACACCCTGCATTGATGATTCCCGAAAGGATGAAACACTAGTGTCTGTAGGTATTTAAAAATTATATATATATATATATATATATATATATATATATATATATATATATATATATCCGTTCACATACACTGTTTTCATAATAAAGCTAGAACCCAGAATTAAATGGAATCGAGTAATTGCATCGACAACGGACAACGCCAGACCTAAAGCGGGTTTCGATGCAGTGCATCTCATCAGTGACATGCTCCGACATAGGCGCGAACCCAGGTCGTCGCCCACATGAAGTGTGTAATACTGACGACCTAACCTTATGGGCCCCGGCGCAATCTATTGGCTATGCTTCGATTTTAATTTATATTTTCATCCAGTTCTACATTCTACTATGTGACGTCACGCGTCCGATACAACTAAGATAGTTATTCTGGTATGTAGGCGGTAGACATCATATCTACAAACATTAACTGAAATCAGCCTATTCCATGGAAACGATTTCGGAACAACCTATTTGTTCAGGGACATCACGTCTCTACGAAGGATGAACCGCTTTTTCTACATATATTAGACATTAAGAGGAGATTATAGATAGATATATATAAACACCCGTGAACAACGGGTATTTATATATATATCTATCTATAATCTCCTATTAATGTTAAATATATATATATATATATATATATGATAGAACTGCGATTTCCATGTGGTCGCTTATGACTAGCTAAACCATCTCCAGATAAAGCCATTTTACCGCATAAATCACAAACGTGGTTCAGCACAAAAGCCTTCGACAGTTCTGACAGATTTTTCTTCCGGATATCACGCTTAATTTTTGCACAGTCATATTGTTTTTTCTCAAAGCTATCACAGCCGTGATGAACCATGGGGCGCAACTTTTCATAATACCGTGAGCTTTTAGATTACCTCTGATGTTGTCCTTGAAGCGTTTCTTTGTGGATGCTTTCCTTGTATAATTGCACCATAAAACAGGTGCTTGGGTAATCTCTCATCATCTATCCTTGTCAGATGTCCAGTCCACTTCATCTGGTTACGTAAGCGATTTTGCCGATGATTTTAGATAAATCACTGGTCGCCTATGTGCAGATTTGCAGCTATGCACTTCAAGCCCGCCAAGCATGTGCACGTCACCACTCACCTATCACCATAGGAATTTTGGAAAGGAAGATATCTGCATGTGATAATTGCTTGTGCTACACATATTGTACCCTCTCGAACCCTACCACTGATTGCACAATGACAAACGAAGTAGTAGGATGACTGAGCAGCGGCAGGATGTGCATGTTTTATTGTTAAGTTTAACCTTTCCAGCAGCTGGACACACACACACACACACACACACAGACACACACACACACACATTAATTCATTGACATTTACAATTCTTTAGAGTATCTTTTTCGTAGTACAAAATCAATCACTTAATTATTATATCAATTAGTCAAGATAGTGATGAGTTATGGGCAAAATAGATTCACGAATTGATATAATAATTAAGTGATTGATTTTGCGCTACGAAACAGATACTGTCAAGAATTGTAAATGTCAACTGAATTAAAGGAATAAATAATAAGACGGTCAACATCATGAACTTTGGAATATAGTGTTTTGTCATTTATTTACTATATTGCTCTGTAATTACATTGAGCTTCTTAAATAAGGATTGGTATATACTATAAGCAAATAAAATATATTTCCACGGAAATATATATATATATATATATATATATATATATATATATAATATATATATATATACTCTTATTTGTAGTACTCCGAATTTTACTGGGTTTATATAATTCAGTAATCGTTCATATACCAATAAGTTTTAAGCCAAAAAGAGATGACTTAAACTGTAAGCTACAAAAGTATCATATTTCATAATTAAGCATTCATATATTGTTTTAACAAAAACTAAGACTTCAAAGAATCAGATGATAGCAACAAATAGTGTATTTCATCGCTAGTTACAATTGTTTCAAGACTATTCGGACAAATTCAAACATTATGTCGTTTGAAATTTTTCAGAAGACCAGCCTTTCTTCAGACTTATTGAATAAAAAAACACTTAACAATAAAACATTATGGAAACCATTTCCCTTATAAGGAAAAGAAAACAAGCGCAAATATTTTACTTATATCTCATCCTTTCAAAGTATTTTTAAAGGTTTATATATTTTACCTATTTTCGTATCCTCATTTACAACACAAATTTCAAACAAATTATCATACAGTGTTACAACTAATTACCATTTAATATGTTTTATTAATACTATTCATTGATTTCCTAAATTAAATTTCTTGATTTCTTTATTTAATTTAAATTATTTTTTCTAATCCGGACTAATCAACTAAGTTATATTGTTGCAAGTCTATGTTAGTTTCGTATCTGGTATTTGCTTTGTTTATTTACAAAAATACCGGCTAACCTATTTATGTGATTTAAGAAAAGTTTTAGTTATTCAATAACGAAAGAAAGCTTAACATTATATTTAGTCCATTCTCATTCTTCATTTAAAATTAAGGATCGCAATTTATCTTTTCTTTTTTCTTTCCTTTTGTTCCTTCCTATTAAGATTTACGATTATCGGATATTTTAGATGTAGAAAGGGAGGTGACTCTGTGCGTTAGAAATTTTAAAGGTTTAATTGAATTATAAGTCACCAAAATCCTAATATGTATCCATAACGTTGAAAGCCGTTTGATGTTTCTGGGTTTGGTAAATTCCTAATATGCGTTTATGATTTATTTTTTAATCAAACAAATCCAATTAAAACTAGGCTAACTTATTCAAAATATAATTTTGTAATTTCAACTGATTGTATTACCAAAGATTTAACCTACCTTACCATCCAACCATAAATTTCTAAGGTTATGCGTGGCTTTAATACAAAAAATATCAATTCGGGAATTAAGTTCTTAAATACTTATCTAATAATAATAATAATAATAATAATAATAATAATAATAATAATAATAATAATAATAATAATAATACATATCCCATTAATAAGTATTCTAATAATAGATCTAAACTTTAGCTCCATGTACGTTTTACTCCAATAAAAGTGGGGGTTCCCCCTGATTTTTTTGGATTTAATCATTTAGAACAACAGTATTATCTAAAAAGCTAGTATTTTTCAAATTTTACTAATTTAAAAACAGTATCAATTAATTCATATTCTTTAATTATTAATATTTTTTTAAATTCATATTGCTAATTTTTGTTAAGCTATTTTATTGATCAAGAAACGGTATCAACTATTTCACCATCAATATGACTAAAATTGTTTCCAGTTTTGAAACAATATTGCTAATCTTTGTTAATCCTTTTTATAGATCTGAATTTCTTATCTAATAATCCATTGTCTTTATTTCTAAAAATGTGTTTCTAGTGTAGAATATTAGGTTCCAGATTTACTTGCTTAATTGAATCATTCATCATATCTAATTTACATTATTCTTAGCTATATTAACTTTGACCTTACACTCAAGAACCTTTATTTTTCCCAGAATGTGTTTTTCTCTCGCTACATTTAAGACGTGATAACAAAACTCTATTCCTATGAAGACATCCCTGTATAGCATCCAGCCTTTTATTTAATATTTCTTCTTTAGAATCCACTACGTAGAAGGCTTCCAGTAAATACAGATTGCACTTTTTTGATTTCCCAGGTCTATACTTACTACCCTTATCTACTATTGACCATTTCAATTCAAAATCTGTTTTGTTTCTATGAAGTTTCCTGATCCAATCACTTAATGCAGTTGTGTTCCTCTTTTTATTTCTAATGTTGATTCTTGTACCATTCTATCATTAACACCTTCTCTCTCTCTCTCTCTCTCTCTATATATATATATATATATATATATATATATATATATATATATATATATATATATATATATATATATATATAAAATATATATGGCGATTAAGCTACATTGAATATTCCGCGTTTCATCCACTCTAGGACTCTTCAGGCTTATCCGCGAATTCTGTGGTTGTTTATCGTTTTTATATGCTCCTCTTCTATTGAGATTTTAGCTAGCCAATCAGCTTTCTAGTATCTACCGCGCCCTTCCTATCAGCCAATGAGCATGCATTTTATCGGACAAAGGATCTGTTTTAAAACTAGGTTAGTGTTTGGGTTTTGTTTAGTTTATATATATATATATATATATATATATATATATATATATATATATATATATATATATATATATATATATACTAGCTGTACCCGGCCACGCGTTGCTGTGGTTCAGTTTGTTAAAATGGAACACATGTGAAAGTAGAGAAAAGTTTGATTCTTTTTTTCAAGAGAATGTACAAATTATTTATTTTTTTTAACAGATGTTAAGAAAATAAACAGAAAAATACTTCCATCATTAATTATGCAAAAAAATAAATAAAATGTTGATTTAGTGTTTAAATATGCTTACAAATTATGATAAAACTTGCTGAGTAGGCACTGTTTTACGGTTGTTTTAAAAATGGAACGGAAACTTAAATTTCGCTCCATTTTAATCTTTCTTAATTTTTTAATTGTGCCCCCCAAACGAATATAATCAAAACAGTAACATTCAACAATTGTACCTTATGTATATAAAACACAAAATATTTATAAAAAAAAAAAAAAATTTTTTTTAAAGTTAATAACGAAAGGGAAATAATTCCATTTAACAACGAAAAAGTCAGTTTACCTAACTTACTGTATTAATGCTATTTTTTTAAGCAAGAAAAAAAAAGGTAAATATCCAGATACGCTACTACAGAACACCGACCACTCTAATTTGTTTTTGTATAGGTAATTGAGGTCGCTGACAACGAATCTGATAGTCAAACTTGGGGCAAATTTACCGTTTGCATGGTATTTACCCCTGAACCCACGAACTTCTTTCCACCATTTTGCAGCTTCCGTTTATGCTACGCGCATGCACGCTGTAGCATAAACGACGGCTTCACCAAGCAAACTACGTTGGAGGGATGGGATTTTTTTTTCCAGGACATAGAATTTTCTAATTTTCAAAAATACATTATAGCGCTTTTTGGGTGGAAAATTTAAAATTAGCTGAAAAAGAAATAAAATAAGAAAAGGTTGGCACATCAAGTTGGAGTGGGGGGGGTTAATTTATCTGTTTTTTTTTTTACCTGGAACATCGAATTTTCAAATTTTCCGTAAGTAACGCACCGACATTTACCAATTAGAACACCATTTAACATTTTCCGAAGATTTTACTTTGTACATTGGGGGGGGGTGATGTTGGGGCGCGCGCGCGCCCCAACATTACATCCCCCCCCCCAAACAAATTAGAGTGGTCGGTGGGGTTTGTATTACTGTACACATAGATTCGAAAAAGTTGTCAAAAAACAAATATATAACAAATAAATGTTATCAAAGGCAAGATAAGTTACTTTTCTACCAAACTGGATATAATTTTCGTGTTTTTATTCAATGTAACATATTGGGTTTGTATTACTGTACACATAGATTCGAAAACGTTGTACAAAAAAACAAATATATAACAAATAAATGTTACTTTTCTACCAAACTGGATATATTTTTCGTGTTTTTATTCAATGTAACATGTTTATTCAGCTCGAAAAACATACAGTGTTTACCGATGTATTGGAACATTCAAGATGGCGTCTGATTCTCTCTTTAACACGGTAAGTTTGGGAAAAGGTGTTATAAATAAAAACCCAGATAAAATATTGTTAAACACTCGCTCAATATATGTTACCGTGACATAGGTTGACATATATTCGGCGGGTTTTTAATAGTATTTTGTATAGTTTTTTATTTATAACACCTTTTCCCAAACTTACCGGGTTAAAGAGAGAATCAGACGCCATCTTGAATTTTCCAAGTCATCGGTAAACACTGTATGTTTTTCGAGCTGAATAAATATGTTTGGTTTGTATTACTGTACACATAGATTCGAAGAAGTTGTCAAAAAACAAATATATAACAAATAAATGTTATCAAAGGCAAGATAAGTTACTTTTCTACCTAACTGGGTATATTTTTCGTGTTTTTATTCAATGTAACATGTTTATTCAGCTCGAAAACCATACAGTGTTTACCGATGTATTGGAATATTCAAGATGGAGTCTGATTCTCTCTTTAACACGGTAAGTTTGGGAAAAGATGTTATAAATAAAAAAACGGATAAAATACTGTTAAAAACTCGCTCAATACATGTTACTGTGACATAGGTTGACATATATTCGGCGGGTTGTTAATAGTATTTTGTATAGTTTTTTATTTATAACACCTTTTTCCAAACTTACGGTGTTAAAGAGGGTGTGAGACGCCATCTTGAATTTTCCAATACATCGGTAAACACTGTATGTTTTTCGAGCTGAATAAATATGTTACATTGAATAAAAACACGAAAAATATATCCAGTTAGGTAGAAAAGTAACTTATCTTGCCTTTGATAACATTTATTTGTTATATATTTGTTTTTGACAACGTTTTCGAATCTATGTGTACAGTAATACAAACCCGTATTTTGTATAGTTTTTTTATTTATAACACCTTTTTCCAAACTTACGGTGTTAAAGAGGGTGTGAGACGCCATCTTGAATTTTCAAATACATCGGTAAACACTGTATGTTTTTCGAGCTGAATAAATATGTTACATTGAATAAAAACACGAAAAATACATCCAGTTTGACAGAAAAGTAACTTATCTTGTCTTTGATAACATTTATTTGTTATATATTTGTTCCCCCCCCCAAAAAAAAAAGCAAATTAGAGTGGTCGGTGTTCTTTAGTAGCGTATCTGGATATTTACCAAAAAATATATATTTAGGTTTGGCTATAAATTCCTAAACTTATTTCACCCTAAATAATTTAGGTGACTGAAATAGGAATCTAATTGAATCTTTAATTTCCTGAGTAGTATCCGATAATTCATTTTTCTTCGAGTTATATCGAATACATTAATACGGACTTTAGGGGCTTTTTTCGTAATGTTACTGTAAAAACTATTTTTTTATTGTTACAAATTACGATGCTTTAAAAAAAGCAAAAATAAATTCTTGCGTTTTTTATTTACTACTGAAAACCATAATTTTAGTAAAGGTATTTTTTGTTTAAACAAAATAAAATATTTTCACTAAGAGTTAAGTAAAAATAATTAGTAGATTATATTCTGCGATCATTATTTGAAAAATACTGCAATTTTCATTAAAATTCGTTAATTTCCTGATTTTTGGTGACTTTTTAAGTAAAGGGAGGAGTCAAAATGTGTATACACTTTGAGCGTCGTCATTAATTTTGAGACCACGTGTGGTTAATTTAAATATCCAGTTTGGCAGAAAAATAACTTATCTTGCCTTTGATAACATTTATTTGTTATATATTTGTTTTTTGACAACTTTTTCGAATCTATGTGTACAGTAATACAAACCCAAACTTCGGAGGTTGGAATCCCCCCCACCTAAAATGTAGTTGGAAAAATCGATTTTATAGTTAGATTTAAGAATGGTTAGTCGAAAAAAAAGGTGAAAAACAAAACAAATAATCAATAAATAATTGTTACCAAAGGCAATAAATGCTACTTTTTTTTTACTTACATTGAATATTTTCAAGCGCTAATGCGGGTGTGTGGGTGCCAAATACCTCCAGATTTTCTAGAATTTCCCGCTAGATTGTAACCAAAATCTCCAGATATAGCAGGAAAACAGCTAAATTGTAACACTGGTCACGTGACAGGAAGCGGTAATAAATAATTGTCCCTAAATAAAAAAAATGGCCTCTCGGTAAAAAGAAATCCACCTTTTTATCATAGAAAAATTAAGTATAATGTTATAATTAAAAAGAAATATATAAAAACACACATGGATATAGTAAACATATTATACCAAAACGTGGAAGCCATCCATCCAGTGGTTTTTTAGACAATTCATTCCGAACGAACCAACATTTACATTTATATATATATATATATATATATATATATATATATATATATATATATATATATACAGTACTGTATGTGGATATATATATATATATATATATATATATACAGTACTGTATGTGGATATATATATATATATATATGTATATATAAATATATAGTTGTCCACATACAGTACTGTTTCGTTGTATAACAACTCATCAGTGCGGTTAGACATACACCTTTTCCCAGACGTGATTTGAACCTACAACCGTCGTGTTGATAGTCAACAGCTCTAACTGTCAGACTACGAATCAGTGTCCATAAATATTTCTTCTCAAGTGTCCATTAAATCAACACTTGCCCGTTGCAAAGTGCTCAAACCATCATTTTTTTTTTAAACAAGCTAATGGTAGGTTTTGCTTAATTGCTTAAATACGTGTCGAGTGAAAATATATTTACAAAGTGCTCAATTCAAAGAGGGGGGTTTTAATAGTCATCCACACACAGTACTGTTTCATTGTATCACAACTTATCAGTGCGACTAAACATACACCTTTCCCCAGTCATGGTTTGAACCATTAGCATCTTTTTTTTGTCAATTTTATAAGTTTCAAATCTTTGCGACTATTGATCAGAATTTAAAACTGAAGGCTCGTTGGAAAAGTAATGACTTGAATTGTATAGTGGGCTATCTGGCATTTGCCCTTAAGGTCGCACATAGAGGATCATCCATCATCCAGTCCGGATTTTTGGCACTGTTTTACAGCAATAAAATGTTTCGATCACAGTCATTTGTTTTCCTAGTTTTGCATATGAATTACAAAATGTCTGATATTCCCCCAAAACATCTGGCCTTGGTGGAGAGGAGACTAAAACTTACTGCTATGGTTTCAACTGATCTGAAATAAGAGCAAGGGGGAGACTTGATTCCAAATATTTCTCATATGTTATATCTCCACTCTTTGGTTTTCATACATAAAGCAAATTTCACAGTGTAAAAGGATTATTTTATTCATAATCGTACCCTTTTTCCAAAATCATTTAAATTTCTGCATATCATTACAGTCAGGGAAACAGGCAGCAGGAGCGGAATCCCAAAGTTTAGCTGTTCGTGGGAAGAAACTATTAGAGTAGAAAGATTTCTTGCATTTAGGGACCTTAACAGTGAAGGGTGAGATTTTGTTGCTAAGCAGGTTTTTCGGGATATGGACATAAAGGGGCACAAGTGCAACGAGTTCATCAAAGCACATTCCATTCAAATACTTGTAAAATAGGCACAAAGATTCAACATTGCGGCGATGGGACAGGGGTTGGACCTTAGTTGACAGAGCGAGACTTATTAGATTGAAAACACTTCTTTGGACCATATCAAAGAGGGAAAGACTGGTGGTAGATGCACCAGCTCCGATGTGATAACAATACGTATTCCATGCATTGAGAATGGTGTCTTTGTAGAGATACAGGATATGCTCATGTATGAATAGTCTTTTAGGAAACCACCTTATTTGCAGCAGCCTTCGCAATGTCTTCCATGTATTTATTCCAGTTCATATTTCCTGTGAATGTTAAACCGATAGTTTTGAAATAAGAATTCTCAGGTCGGGTTTTATTTTTCATGAATATCGGTGGTTGGGGAGGATTCTTATAATTGTTAAAAGAAAGCAGCTTAGACTTAGTAGCATTAAATGTTACCAGCATAGCCACCACCTCATCATGTGTCTTATCATTTTTTATATCCGTACTTTTCCAAAGCTCACGTTTTTTATCATCAATAGTATACTATTAAGAGTCACATCTATCTATTAATTAAAGTTATATGTGTACTTAACTAGACACAGAACATTTTAATTTTAAAGATCTTTAATTAAAGATTTTTAGGGGAAGGAACGTTTCTGTTTGCAATTTAGAATCTACTTAATGTATGTCCCTTAAAGTGTTTACGACTTATCATTGATTCATGTTTAATGTTCAATCATTTTTCTCTTTCCTTAAATCTTATTATATAAAGTTTTTCATTCAGGCACAGAAAGCACGGTGAGTATAGTGATCCACATACTTTAGCTTTTCTAATTATTTTCCAGTAATATAATGATAGCTAGTTTATTAATTAATTATTGTTATGTTGGATAGCGGGTCAAGTAATACATTCCAATAAAAATTCGCTTTGTAAATTATTTACGATCGAATGTTTTTACTAATATCTTTGGTTCGTCCATTTGTGAGCATCTTATAAATAATTATATAATATAAACTATTATTTGAAGATTCTACTAACTATTTATGTTCTTTGAGACCTTTACTTTGTAAGCAAAAATGAAAATCGTCTAGGAATTTATGTGGTTTCTATTTGATTATTTCTCCTTTTTTTTCTGCCTCGTTATATTCACTATATTTTGTATTTTTAATCGTAATTTCTAACTTCGATTTAGCTCTGTTAAGCTTCGAAACCGGTTAGCAAGCCATTTCATTCATTTTTTTTAAACATAGTAAAAATTAAATTAATACCAGAAAAATGCAACTACATAATTGTCCATAGTCAAGCAAAATTAGTGAAAAGACCTTGATACTGTTCTTTTTTGTATTTTTTTTTTCGTATTAATCCGAAGATTCCAGTGTCATAGAATTTTTCTGAGAAATTCTTTGAAAAGTTTGTGAACTTCTTAAATTTGTCTCCCCTTGTCTCAAATGGAATTCTTCAAAGATGAATACAAAAAATTATCCTCCAAACCTAAAACCCACAAGTGCCACATTTTTTATGAAAATTTTTAACAATCTTATTGTAGGGTCTTCGTTCGCACCGGATATCCAGAAAGAGGAAATACTTCGTTTTACTTTGTTTCATTTATATCTTTTAAATTACTACACTCCTACATCACGTGACAGGTTTCGTTTGGGTTCCGAGAAACAATGGATACCTCCTGCTAGAGTGCCTATGTAAACAGTATATAGTAAAACAAAGGTTGCGCAATCTATAACTGCCCCGTTTCATAATCTGCATTGTTTAAGTCAACGGTAGGGTAAGATGCAAGAGGATTGGTGAAATGTCGCAAATGAATACGATATTTCCAAGTTTTCATTCTCCAATGTTATTTGCATGGGTTTCAGTCCAGTCTGTTCTACTATTTAATTCACATTTGGAGGGAAACTGTATTGATTCATACCTTTTCCAAGTAAATGCGATGCAGTAGATCTAAGAAAACTCGAATCCGGAATGCCGGACATACAGTCATCACCATCGAGAGACAAGGCCTGTTAACTTATCTTTGGCGTCATCTTTAAGTAGGGAGCGGTTAATAAGGAAATAGGCAAGACTACCGGTAGCCAGTAAAGAGACAGAACAATTCTCTATTTGGATACTTGAAATTGGGAGAAATAATTGCAATCCAACAAAATACAGCAACGTAAGTGATGTTATTTTTTATTAATTAAAAGCATATTTAATTAAAATTGCATTTCATAACCTTTGATGACATTGTCAATAAAGAGACAATCATTTTTATTGATAATACTGTTTATTTTTATTTTAATAAATATGTAGAAGTTGTTTTCAAATTATTCATAATAAAATAATAATCGAATTTTAGTCTTTGGAATCTATGATAAACTGCGATGTTCATCTTTTAACGCAACGAAAACTCTTTATATTGGATTAATTCTTTTATATATATATATATATATATATATATATATATATATATATATATATATATATATATATATATATATATATATAAAAGTGAACGTGTCTGTCTGTCTGTCTGTCTGTGTGTCTGTGTGTCTGTGTACATTTCCCTACGCAATAACTCTGTCAATTTTTAGTCTATAGACTCGAAATTTGAAATACCGGGTACTGAGATTTGGGAAAATCGATGTGACGGGTGTCAGCCAGAAATTTGGCTGTTAAGGGGTCAAATTTCAACGATTTGACCTTTAAGAACTCTACCAAACTCCTCCGACAAATTTGGGTCTAGACACTTGAAATTTTAGATATAGGTTCCTTGAACCTGGATCTAACTTAATAAAGTGATTTGAGCCCGAAACTATAAATTTTAAGGAGTCATAGTAGGGGTAAAAGTTTTAAAAAATTAACCATTTTTTTTTGTTTTTTTGCTTTTTTTGCACAGCATACACCTCCAAACACCCGAGCAACGCCGGGCACCCCTGCTAGTATATATATATATATATATATATATATATATATATATATATATATACGAGCAAACAATTAATAAACATGTTAAAAACGCTTTGAAATGAGTTAAAACATATTTAATCTGAAAAGGAAACACTAGATAAGTGGATAGTCCTTAATCCGCGGAGTTTCGAAGAAATGCTTTCCTTCTCATCAGAGGGTAGGAATTAGCAAAATGCGGGATCGGATTTTGCATGCAAAAGTATTTGATGAAACAACAAGTAAGTCAAAGATCTTACTTGATAACAAAAATAGTGAAGCAGAGGGAATATGGTGAAGAAAAAGGTGATTTCACATGAATGGATAAATAATCCAGTGACGGTAAAATCCAAATATATAACTTCCAGAAAGTTAATTGAATTTCCATTTGTACAAGTAAAATCCAAGGAAATCCCTTAATTTTATATATATATATATATATATATATATATATATATATATATATATATATATGTGTGTGTGTGTGTGTGATTATAAGTTTTACAAAATATTATTGGCAGTGATATTCTATAAGTACTATCCCGTCTTACATAGAATAATAAAAATATTTTGATATGAAATTTTAATGTTTCACGTTATAAATTTTTAAATTTATTGAGTGACTAAAACTTTATATATATATATATATATATATATATATATATATATATATATATATATATATATATATATATATATAGGGTATAGGTGGCCTCTGGGTATAGAGTATAGGGGGCTCTGGGTAGAGGTAGTACTTTTGAATCTCTGACTGCTGTATCAAATAGGGTGGACAGAGATCATTGGTCCTCACTCATCTCCTACATCTCTCACTTGCTATCTCCCAGAACTATACCCTGGGTACTGGTTTCAGCAGGCCTGCCAAACCTTGTAAGTGGACGGTGTTGGTACAGCATGGCTAAGCAATGTGTCCACTAAACTGAACTAACAGTTAGAGTCAAGGACCAAGAAATAGCTGGTATTGTACCCAGCTGCACAGAAAGCTTACCAGGGTGGACAAGGCCTTTTTTCACTCTGACAAGAAAATCCTGGGATCGTTTTATCATCTGACGTGTGGCACATGCGTGCACCTGTACGGACCATGTTAATCCGATGGAGAGAGGGTGTTTTGTTCAGCACGAGCAATGACCACTTAAAACAAATCAAAGTGCCGGTTGTTCAGTGAACCATTTTTACTCATTTAAGTCTAAGGTTTGGTACATCGATATGTGCTTTTTTTTAAAAATTTTTTAACTAATAATAAATTAATAAATCCTGTGGCGATGATGGGATTGTGACGGGAACAGGTGAAGGATGTCACTGGTAGTTCCTAACATAAGCATTGCACATAGGTGGTGAAAGGTAGATGGCCGTTTTTCACAACATCCGCAAGTAATTGTGTGACTCGTGTCCTCCTTTCATAACAAAGCAGCCCTTTATAGGATGGCACTGTTTTCCTCTTCGTGGGAAGGGATCTATAAAAGGTGACCTAAAAATTGTTTACTTGCTCATGTCCCTGTCATCAGGTGCAGATGTCTGGGCATCCAATATTTGCACCCAAATCAAGAATAGAAACAAAATACTTGGAACGAATATGTTCATTGCGACTTGGAATCTAAGAACACTCCAGGATAACAAAAAGAACCCTGAACGAAAAACCGCTATCATAACACGTGTGTTAAGGCATAATAGAATTTCTGTTGCAGCTCTTTCTGAAACTAGGTTTGTTGATACAGGACAGCTAGAGAAAGTCGAAGGTTGATACATTTTTTATTGCATTGGAAAACCAAGTTCTGAGAAACGTGAATCTGGCGTTGGGTTTGCCATCAGGAATGATATTGCCAAAAAATCTTGAGTCCCTGCCCGTTGGTATAAATGACAGACTTATGTCCTTGCGCATTGAAGTAGGAAAGGACAAATATGCCACATTTTTTAGTTACTATGCACCTACACTTAATCCATCTGATGAGCTAAAAGAAGGTTTTATTCCTCTTTACGCGAACAGATTAACAAGGTTAATCACGAATAGGGAGGATTTTTACACTTACACGCTCAATCGCTCAAAAATCGAAAATTAAACATGATTTTCCTACGAATCGAACGCCGACGAAAGTCATTTAGCAGCAAAAACGCACATGAATCTACCGATGAGAAATATAAGAATGAAAAACCCATATTGAAATCCTTCAACCAAGTTATAGAAACTAAAAATCTAAAAAAAAATAATAATAATTAATAAAACCTGAAGCAAAAAAATGAAACCAAAATAAATTAAATAAAATAAAACTAATATTGAAACAGATTTGTATATGTGTCAACAAATTCACCGTTCTCACACAACTATTTTGTATCTAGAAATATAAACAAAAAATAAAAAAAGAAAGAAGGAAGGAAGGAAGGAAAAGGGACGGATAGAGAGTAGTAGTAGTAGTAGTAGTAGTCTTTACTATAATTTTTCTTATGTTTGTCAACGGGTTAAAGTTGTTTAGCTGTAAGAAAATAGCGACAGTATAGTTGTAATAAAGAATAGTTGCAAAACTACCCCACTCTTCCCATATTTAAGTTCACAGGTCAAAATCTGCAAAAGAAGCGATTTGTGTTTATTTGTTTACGTTGTTATGGGTTAATGCTTATGCGCGCATGCGCAACCGGAAGTCGTAAACCGGAAAGTGGGTTACATTACTCGTTACAAGGTCATTTGAGTTTTATATACACAATTAATCAACCGAGGATCACATCACTCTATATAAAAACATATAAGATATCAAGGGATATATACCTGAGATTCAAAACCAGGAAAATAATATGCTGTTGTCAGAGCCATAATAATCATATCTGCTCAAACACAGAGTTAAATAATAGACAGAGACACATTATATATATATATATATATATATATATATATATATATATATATATATATGTATATATATTAATATTGATCAAAGTTAAATTTAAGTATGAATTGTGTCTGTTTTCTTTCTTTTTTTTGTCAATATATTAAAAAAAAATGTTCATCCTTTTTACAAAGAGCTGCCATTTATTATCGACAGTCTCCCTGCTCGACATATCTTGATGTTTTTGCCTACTATGTATGACGTCTTTCTTTCAGTTAACAGACCTTGTATCTCAGTGGAGACGATGACACTCATTTTGGATCCTTAATCAACATCGTCTGTTATAACTCGAATTAGCTCATATATAAAATGCTATGCTTATCTTTCAACGCAGGGATAACGTACAACTTTTTTTGTGTCAATTATTGTTTTACATTTTTTCAATTCATATTGAAGTCAAATCTAAATATAAACCCTCTTCATTATTTTTCTCTTTTTCAATATATTTAAAAGTTTTTCATCCTTTTTTTAAAAAAGCTGTCATTCATTCTCGACAGGCTGAATGCTTGACAAATCTTGTTTGTTTTGCCTACTTTGTGTGACGTCATCTTTCACTTAACAGACGTTGTCTATCGGTGGTGGTGCTCTGCTACAGTCCACGCCCGTAACTACTATTCTATGCCACTTCACGACCTCCTGCAGTAAGGAGTATAATCGAACTATTTGAAAAGTAACCTGTGGTTCAGCTACATGCCCCTCACTGACAGTCGCGATAAAAGCGACTCTGACCCAATCCCGATTAAACCGGTATTTTCTTTCGCCCATATCTGCCCGCGCTGTGAAGCCAATAAAATATGCCATGTATAATTTATTGATATGCCTGTCTCGGGCCGATGCTTACAAGAGGGTGTGTGCCTTGAGTTACGTGCATGCGTTCTTTTTCGATCGCGTTTATTTCTAGAAATCACGTGAAAAGCGTGTCACAGTGAATCACCAGGGGTTTTTTTTCAATTCAACCTAAAAAGGCACATTGTCTAAAAAAAAAAAAAAAAAAAAAAAAAAAAGAGCCTACGGTGCTTCATCGTTATGAGAACGAAATCCTAAAGTCAAAAAAATTAATTTTCATTAAAAAACGATTTTATCTACTAAAAGCAATGCTATTTACTTAATTGGCAAGTGGCAATTAGTTTAATATTACTGCATTATAACATAAAACATGTACTTTGACAAATCTATGTTTTTTTTTATATCCACCATTAATTATAACTAGACGGGCATCAGTTACTTCCTCTTACTTTATGATGTTCACTGGAAATGTTTTCAAAGGCTATTTTTGTTAATAACTAATTTTGTATCTTATAATTTTTCGTAATTTTTTGATATGTTACTATATTTAGCCTGACTATTAAGTAGATATTATTTCTTTTACTTGAAATGTAATATTTCCATTTTTGAATTTTGCTCTTATAACGAGAAAGCGCCAGACTTACTGTGGATTACAGATCAGAGTGTAAAGTTGTACCTTTTTGCAGTCTCGGTTTAGTTCGATTTTATACCCTTTCTTTGCGACTGCATTTCGTCGTGGAAACCTTATTTTTTTCTTTTTCGTTATTTTCATTTTGAACACTTTGTGTGAAAAGGCCTGGTCGAACTGCGCTTAACGGTATACACCATTTTTTTTTAATTAAAAGCCTTTATATCTGGTACTCCCTTTAAACCGTTCATTTCTCTTTTTCCGGCTCGTGTGACTTTTCGTCTCGGCTCTGACGCCATCAAAACGCTTCGAACACATCTCGAATCCTACTTTTTCGAATACTCGTGTCCTGAACATGTTCTTATTCCGATCTCTCGCGTCTTCGACACGTCCTTTCCCACGCTCTCGTGTCTCAAACATGACTACAATACTCTATGTCTCGAACATTTCTCAAATTCTCTACGTCTCGAACATTTCTCGAATTTTCTACGTCTCGAACATTTTTCAAATTCTTTACGTCTAAAACATTTCTCGGATTTTTTTTTACGTCTCGAACATTTCTCGCATTCTTCACGTCTCGAACATGTATGGAATTCTCTACGTCTCGAACATTTCTTAGATTCTTTACGTCCAAAACATTCTCGAATTCTCTCCTTCTCAAACATTTCTCGAACACTTCTCGAATTCTTCAGATCTCGAACATTTCTTGAATTCTCTATATCTCAAACATTTCTCGAATTCAATCATTAGATGCGTTTGAGTATCCTTGTAATGGTACCTCTGCGCCTTTCACAAAAGAGGTGCAAAGGCCGAGCGATGAGCAGAGTCCATCTACTCGTTAAGCAATTTAGATGTACGAACCGGATATTTCGCCATCACACTACTTGTTCTAGATCGGAAGAGATATAATCAAAAACGTGAGCATCAATGATCTTAGAACTGTTGCCGTAGACAGTTGTATCGTCAGAACAGTTGTCAACAAATTTGAAAGATCATTGATAAAGCCGTCTACAGTGGATTTGTTGGCATTATATATTATGATATATGGTTTTATATGTTTTTTTATATTGTGCTATGTGTGTATGTGCGCTAGAGAAAGAGAGAGGGGTGAAAGGAGACTGTACTTACGTGCACAAGTGGGCGACGAAAAAAATATTTTATCTTCATTTGTTGTCGTCCGTGTCGTTTTTCTCTTTTCCTCGTTCTATCCGACAGATTTAATTGAGACCTTTTCCCATCCGAATGATCACGTTTCGACCATCATTCATTCTAAACCAACACTTGAACACCTTTACAACTTTCCTTTCTACAAGCTTGCTCTCACAACACTTCGTCTTTTTGCCCTTTCCTCTCTCTCTCTTCCTCTTTCGCTCCTTTTCTATCTATCTATCTATCTTTCAATATGCATATATATACGTATATATACGTATATATATGTGTGTGTGTGTGTGTGTGTGTGTGTGTGTGTGTGTGTGTGTGTGTGTGTGTGTGTGTGTGCAGATCATGATGTTATAATCGTTAGATGACTATGGATGGACGTCTTGACATTTACATATAATGTGTAAATTTCAACGATATTTCTCGCGGTTAAATTTCGCTGTGTGGGTTTGTTTCTTGCTAATAGAGTCAGAGATGGGTTCGTGGCCGGTTTCGAATCTCCAGACCGGCTGTAATCGTGACACTATGTACTGATGATTCCCGAAAAGATGAAACACTACCGTCTGTAGATATAAAAAATTACTATAGTAATAATTACACACACACACACACACACACACACACACACACAAGGAATGCAGTAATTACAGTGAATGCAGTCAGGAGATTCAGTTCCTATCCGTCGCGGTTACCACCTGACGAAGGCCAGAGGAATAGTTGGCCGAAACGTCGAGAAACAATCGTGTACAGTCATTATTGTTTACTAATAAGTCAAGCTTACTAAAAGGGCGAGCATTCTTGAGAGTAAGTTGAAAAGGCTTCTATCCAAGTTATGCTGTCTCGTTTTGTCCCATGGAAATGGGACGCAGTTTGAAACTGACTATCTTGAGCACATCTTAAACCCTTACACGGGTCACGGTCGTCACATTGAATACTGCGCTTGAGCGTGCTGGCCATTGCTAATTGGAGCGAGGGGTTCGAGTCATGAACAATTGGAGATTTATACAGAGATGTGCGTAAGTCACTTTACGACTTTAAAAACTTTTTTTTTCTGTAAATGAATGTACTTTATTAATTCTTTTTTATTACATAATTGGAATTTTTTCTTATACATTCAATGTTCCATTTGCACGCTTTATTTTCATCAATAGCATTTCTCATTGATTTTAGAATATCGATTTTCTCCTGACGAGATGACAATTGGAAATATTTGTGACATTCTTTCTCTAATTTCTTTTAAATGATAGGTATAGACCTCTATCTCTTTTTTTGTTTACAAGGTGGTCACCGCTTATCAAGGCCCGGAAGCAACTCATGGATAAGGGTTATTGTAAGTACAGTACGTTAGTGTGGACATTTTAGAGTGTCTACTTAAGGGGGCGGTTCATCAGGAATTTGTTTACGTTGGACTTGAAGAAATCCAAGTTGTAGTCAGGAGGGAAGCAGGCAGACGAAACAGAGTTCCACAGGCGTGCAGTTCTAAGAAAGAAGCTTTGTTCATGGAATCTACGTTTTGATTTAGGCACAGATATAGAGTGGGGAAAATTATTGACAGTGGATTCAGCTAGACGGGTGTTTTTTGTAAAAGATTGGCGAGGGGGGACCAGAGGTTGGAGTTAAGACGAGCACCTGCCATGGAAATAAAGATAAAACAAAGATAGGCTTGCAACGTCTCTTCTGTGGGAAAGAGGTTGCAGGGAAGAGAAAAAGCATCCCCGACTAAGCGACGAAGTCTATTTTGTACTCTGTCAAAGCAGGATATGCTGTTTTTAGCAGCTCCTGCTCAGATATGGCAACAGTATTCCATCATTGGACGTACTTGGCTTTTATATAGATAGAGAATTGCATCAGTAGTGAGATATCTTCTGGAGCGGTAGAAGGATCCACCAATCTTTTCAGCGACCTTGGCAACAGACTTGATGTACGTGTTCCATTTCAGATCAGGAGTAAAGGTCAATCCCAGAAGCTTGTCAAAACATGGGGCATCTCCTAAACGAGAGCCATCCATTTACATTGATGCCAGACTCTACTATTATATAAAAGGAACGTTGTATGTGTGTTTGAGTTCGTTCCCTATAGTTTCGAAAACAGCCGAGCCGATTTTTACGAAATTTCACCCAAAGATACTTTATGTGCCTGGCAGTGTTCTTGGATAGGTTTTGTATCGGAATGTCTTAAATAAGTATTGATAATCGAAATAATCCGATAAAAAAAGGAACAGGTGATTTTTTACCAAAGTTAATACCTAACCCAACCTAGCATCACATGTGCATTTGAGAAGTTTTATTATCACACAAGTCAAAAAACCAGGCATATAAAATTAACTGTAGGTTCTTTGATATGACAGTGGCGCAGTCGAAATTATTGTTTCTATGTAAAGCACAATTGCATCATGATACTTGACTTTTACATTTTGAACTTCAAGCCATTATGACCGCACAAGCAGTAAGGTCAGGCATATAAAATCAACAGTAATATTTTGTGATATGACAAGGGCGCGTTCGAAAAGAATGTTTCTGCTAAGAGCACAATCGAAGCATGATACTTGACTTTAGCATTTAAAGCTTTAATTTAAGCCATTATATATATATATATATATATATATATATATATATAAAACAATTATATAAAATCAACGGTATGTTCTCTACAGTGCAATGTATACTACAATCTATTGTGGAATAAGTCACTGCGGAGAGGCATGTGAATCTTCCTCCCGGTGCACCGGTGCAATAGAGCAGGCAATCAATCGATTTGATTAAAAAAATGGGCGATTTCTATCGATTTTGATGACGATAAAAATGTAGGATGTGTGAAACATTCGTTGAGCATCATTCAATCCCGGGCAACATCTGGTCTCTCTGCAAGTATATATATATATATATATATATATATATATATATATATATATATATATATATATATATACTGTTCAATGTGCCTATTTATATTATTTCATTTTTTACTAATACTATTGCTTACATATGTAATACTAGTGAGGAGGGTGTCCTGCTTTGCCCGATTGTAAAATACGCTTAAATATGATATTTTAATTTTTTCAGATTTCATATATATTATTATAGAATCGTGATTTAAAAGTAAAAAAAAGTATTTGGATGCCATCAGCTAGAATCGAAACCAAAAGCATTCAAAGCTGGTGACGTTACCACCATACTAATGGGACACGCATATGAACTGATTAAAGATTAATTAAGATGAATGCGTAAAATGTATAACGATTTTTTTCAATTTCTACCATTTTTGACCCCCTAAATCTATTTTAACCTGCTAAAGACCCATAAAAGAACGGCCCATAAAAATCCAATCATTTGAGACCTCTAGCGTCACTCTGCGATTTTTAGATTCAAAAAGAGATAGGGTTTGAAAATATGGAGACAGACAAAAAGACAGACAGACAGACATCGCGAGTTTTATAAATTAGATTTACGAATTTAATAACAAACACTCTATTACTTTCGAATTGGGCAGAGACAGCTAGTATTAAATAAACAATGCTACGTGTCACTTATTTTGATGCTGAGGTTTTACTGAAACCTAATCAGGTCAGACGGTATAAATGCGCCTTAGCGTGCGTCTCTAACCAAACAATCATTATCAAATAATCTTCAAATCTGATGTCTTGATTTCTTCAAGAGTACGCGAACAATGCTAATCAAATGATTAAAAACACCTTGGAAGCAGCCATCTTTGAAAAGACTTTCATAAAAATTATCACTCACTTAAACTTGTTCTTTTTTGTTTCTGTTTTTGTTTTTTTGTTTTTTGTTTGTCTTTGTTTTTACATTTAAGTTGGTTGTTTTTGTTTTACGGCATATCAACCCATATTAGGTCATTTAATACCAAATCCAGTGATTGTGAAGTAAAGGTTTTTAATAGAATATATATTTTTTTTTCCAGTCAGTTTCTATTTAACCCATAGTTGGAACCCTAACAGGTACTACCACTCCGGGTCAGTTGACCTGGGAGCAATGGCAATTAAGAGGTGGCTTCACACTCCCTAAAGTCCGCAAACTAGGGCCTCACCATCGGATATAGTTTAAGGTCATACCCAGGACCTTTTTACACCTAAGTGAACTAAAATTCCTATTTAGAAAGAAAATCGTTAAAGAACACTTTCAATAAACTAGCGAGAGAGTGGGGGCCGGCTTTTTCTCGGTCGTAAAATACGCTTAAATATGATATTTTAATTTGTCCAGGTTTCGTATATATTATTATAGAGTCGTGTATATATTATTATAGAGTCGTGTATTCAAAAGTAAAAAAAAAATTATTTGGGTGCCATCAGCTAGAATCGAAATCGAAAGCAAAACTGTAGCATTTAAAGCTTATGACGTTACCACTGTACCAACGTGACACCTACATTAACTAATTAAAAATTAAAAATACACTAGGATGAATATGCAAAATGTATAATGATTTTCTCAATTTTTTACCCCTTCAAAACTATTTTAACTAGCTAAAAGAAAAAAAGAACGGTCCATAAAAAATCCAATCATTTGAGGCTCCTAGAGCCCCTCTGCGACTTTTAGATTCGAAAGCGATAAAGTTTGAAAATATGGAAACAGACAGACAGACAGACACAAAACCATATCGCCGTTTATATATTAGATTAATCTTCTACACAGTCAATAATATTTAATGTATAATTCTTGTACTCACTCCCCCTCATACTAAACATCCCATTCCCACTCTCCCTTCCATTACTTCTTCTTTTGAACATTCCCATTTCTAACCTTAAATGTATTTACAGTCAGTGTTGTCTTCCTTAGCCTTACCTTTGTATAATACTGCCTTTTTCTCTTCTGATGAGAAGCATTTAGCTTTGAAACGCCGTGGCCTAAAGAGGTCCCCACTCATCCTCCTTTCACTTATTATAATCAGCCTCATCCTTATTTACATGATGATGTAATGAAGTTTTGATCAAACTTTAATATCTATCTCCCTATCTTTCTTAAAATTGCTCTTCTTAATTGAGTAGAGCTCAATCTATCCAGACAGGTTAGCTCTTTTTTTCCGAAAAAAAAGCTATTTTTCAAGTTTCATGTTATATATATATATATATATATATATATATATATATATATATATATATATATATATATATATATATAAGAATGTGTATGTGAGGACAATTCTAAACCTATTTATTCATGCATTTTTAATCTATAGGTTTGAAATTTGGTATGTAGGGTATTCAGACATGTTGAAAAATTTCTAATCGGTTTTCATCCGGGAAAAGATTTTGATAAGGGGTAAAAATTGAAAAATTGGTTCTTCAGGGAG
>NC_136512.1:11509414-11559414 GCF_053919585.1 Euprymna scolopes
AAAGTTCTCTCTGATTCTCTCTCCTCTGATCTCGAGCGCGTAGTTCAGTGGGGGAAGATGTGGCTGGTTATCTTTAATGCATCCAAAACCAAACTCCTATCCTTACATCATCAACGCTCTGATCCCCATCTGGCATCAATTGTGATGGATGGCTCTCGTCTGGGTGAGGCCCCGTGTTTTGACAAGCTTCTGGGTTTGACCTTTACTCCTGATCTGAAATGGAACACGTACATCAAGTCTGTTGCCAAGGTCGCTGGAAAGATGGTGGGATGCTTCTACCGCTCCAGAAGATATCTCACTACTGATGCAATTCTCTATCTATATAAAAGCCAAGTACGTCCAAGGATGGAATACTGTTGCCAAATCTGGGCAGGAGCTGCTAAAAACAGCCTATCCTGCCTTGACAGAGTACAAAATAGACTTTGTAGCTTAGTGGGGAATGCCCTTTTCACTACCCTGCAACCTCTCTCCCACAGAAGAGACGTTGCGAGCCTATCCTTGTTTTATCGTTATTTCCATGGCAGGTGCTCGTCTGAACTCCAATCTCTGGTCCCCCCCTCGCCAATCTTTCACGAAAAACACCCGTCTAGCTGAATCCACTGTGAAAACTTTTCCCCACTCTATATCTGTGCCTAAATCAAAACGCGCGTTCCATGAACAAAGCTTCTTTCTTAGAACTGCACGCCTGTGGAACTCTGTTCCGTCTGACTGCTTCCCACCGGACTACAACTTGGATGTGTTCAAGTCCAACGTTAACAAATTCCTAATGAACCGCCCCCTTAAGTAAACACTTCATCAAATCTCCACACTAGCGTAATGTACTTGCAATAACCCTTATCCTTGAGTGGCTTCCGGGCCTTGATAAATGGTGATCACTGTGTAAAAAAAAAGAATCTTTTTTTGGCACGGTATTTTTTTTTTTACATTAGGTCCACCTCCACAATATTTGACTATGCTGAATAAGAAAATATCATTTAAAATTTGCAGAGGAAAATAGTTTTTGAGATATAAAGGCCTGTTCTATACACTATAATTCATTGGCGGCCATGAATAAACACTCCCAACCTCCCCATATTAAGAACGGCTTTTGGAATAAACAACACCCATGCCTAACCACGTGTTTTAACCTTTTACCTGTCTTTCGTCTGTTAAAAACGGCTTTTTGAATAAATACCACCATTCTCTCCATGCTAAGAACGGCTTTCGGAATAAACACCCCCAACCTACCCATGTTATAAATTGTGGAGGTGGCCCTAATGTGAAAATTTACCTTTTATTTTTTTAATAAATAGTTAGTTGAAAGCGCAGAATAGTGACAAAACACCATCCCCTCCCTTTGGTAAAAATGGCTGAAAAAATTACGGTTTTCTTGGTAGAAACTTTTGTATTTCACCTAACAATTTCTGGTGCTAATGCACTTACTGATCCGCGCTATATTTTAAATCGTATTTCCAAGTTTAATTAAAGTTTTATGATATGTTTTCTTTATTCAATTATAAGGCTAAAGTACAGAATATGTACAAAACACCCTCCCCTCCCCATGTTAAGAATGGCTTTTTAAATAATGTAATTATTTCAGCATGGATCACTTTCTGCATGAGTACACAATATTTTTATTTTATTTTATTAAAAAAGATATTTTGAAATTATAATAAAAAAAATATATTGTGAAAGTTGAATTTAACTTGAAAAAAATGTGTTTTTTAAACAGCATGAACGGCGCGTTCAACATTATAACGGAAGCTTATTTGGTAATAAGGTCACGTTAGTCGATTAATGGGCGCTAATGCACTTACTGATCCGCGCTAATTTTTAAATCTTATTTATAATTTTAATTAAAGTTTTATGTTTTTGGGTTTATTTTTTTTTTTAGATTAGGTCCACCTCCACAATTTTCTTTTAAATGACGACTTTTATAAGTTTTCGACTATGCTGAACATGGAAATCGCATTGAAATTTTGCAGAAATAGGTATTTATCGAGATATAAATAGTTGTTTTATGCATTATATTCTTTGGCGGCCATCTTTGTTACGCGCGCAGATTTGTTTATGACACGCGCGTAAAAAAGATGGCCGCCATAGATTGCAATGCATTATACAACTTTTTATATCTCGATAACTACTTATTTCTGGAAAATCTCAATGCGATTTCCGTATTCAGCATAGTCGAAACTTATAAAAGTCGTCATTCAAAAGAAAATTGTGGAGGTGGACCTAATGTAAAAATTTACCATTTTTATTCAATTGTAACGGTTTTCTTGGTAGAAAATTTTCTGTATTTCACCTAATAATTTCTGGTGCGAATGCACTTACACCCTCCCCTCCCCATGTTAAGAATGGCTTTTACAATAATAACGTTATTATTTCAGCATGGATCAATAAATGTATGAGTACCCAATTTCTTAAACAAAGAAAAAGCATTCCTATTTTCTCATGTAAAAACAACTTCTGTTAAAAAAAAAGTGTATTTTCAATTTTGTTAAAAAGGGTTTTCTTAAAACAAAAGAAAAAAGAAAAACATTAATCGGTACTCGTGCACTTATTGATCCGTGCTGAAATAATAACATTATTATTTAAAAATCCCTTCTTAACATGGGGAGGGAAGGGTGTTTTGTACCTAAAAACATATCATAAAACTTTAATTAAACGTGGAAATACGATTTAAAAAATAGCGCGGATCACTAAGTGCATTAGTTCCGATTTATTATTTAACCATGTTACCAATCCGTAAATTTCAAGTAAGACACTTTATCAAATCTCAACACTAACGTACTCTACACGCAATAACCCTGATCCCTGAGTGGCTTCAGGGCCTTGATAAGTGCTGGCCACTTTGTAAAAAAAAGCCATTTCTCACCTTCGCTTTTACACGTCCATCTTGTTTTTGGCGCGCACTTTGCTTCTCTCTTTTTTTTCTCCACTATTCTTGTTACGCAAGCTCGTGCACACTTGCTAATTTGCATACGTGCTTTAATGGCTGCTGCTGCTGATGCTGCTAATATTTTCGTTAGCTAGTTATCTGGGACTCCTGCTGATATTTTCACACGCGTCCAAAAGCGCGCTGTTAAGGCGTGAGGAGTCAGAATGTTGACTATATTTAGTTTTTTTTTTATTTACTCTAATGCAGAGGGAACAAAACGGATCGTAAGTCCTTAGAGAACTTTTATCTATAGCTAATAGGCATCAATTAATACAAATTTTCAAAATTTAAATTCCCTTTTATTATTTGAATGGGGTTTTAGGGGAATAATACAGGCACAAACTCCCATTTGAAAATTCAAATTTGTATTGTACTTGATTATAGTAAGTACAGACACCTTAAGCTTAACCACGGCCACGGAGATATAGAAGACCTGTTAACTGAAAAATGCCTGCAGCCAATGTAGGTAAGATCTGTCAAAATGTTATTGTTGATACTATATGAGAGAATTTTAGAAACGAGCATTAAAACATGTTAAAACACAAAAGAAAGAAACCCAATTCGATTAATAGTGAAACCGAACTTTATTCAATATAAAATATAAATATTAGCTATGTAAAATTACGTAATTTTAAAGCAATATACAATCTAATACTGATAAAACTGAATTATGAATTTAGGGAAAAAAATATTAAAGAAACATAAAACACAAACAATTCTTGGCCTTCGGGACAGGATCACAGTGTAGTATCTGTTTTGATGCTACAATTCACCTTTTCTGTCTTCGGTCGGTGAAGGATAAATCCTTTATGACTGAGACAATTTTTATATTTGTTTCTATCCAGAGTACCCCTTATTGGGGAGCTGGATTTTCCTCACAAGATTATATGTTGTAATATTTTTTTAAAAACTATTACTTTTAATACAGAAATTATATTTAAAGTTTTGGTTTTCTGTTCTTCTATGTTCATATTTCCCCATGTTTTTCATCAAAATGTGTAGCATATTTTCATGATTAGGAATCCTATACTCCGCTATAGTCTTCATTTTCATATCAGTGCAGAATATATGAATATGAAAATGAAGTTCACACAACTACTAAAAGACAATCATACCATAATGTGAACATTGGTTAAAAACTAAAAAAAATATTGTAAACATCTACGATATTAAATTAGGATGGTTATGAATTTGGGCGGGGACATTATTATTTCACTCACTACGAGTTGTCTCACAGGGCATCATCAGTGATCAATCACTGGCAGTAATCTGTCGTATTCGCTGGAGACAACAAGTCTCCGCAGACAACAAGTCTCCTTACTCGTGCAGATGATTGCACGTTATCGCAACAGTCGTTTGTCATTGATTTCTCGTTGGCACCGGCCATTGGTGTTTCCTGGGTTTGGGTGACAAAATGCCTCCACAAGATACCAGATTTGAACTGCACACTCCCAGTGGAGATTTGTTTAGTGTTCTCCCACCTCGGACTTTCCATCCTCCTTGACCCTTGACAACTAGTTGGTGTGGCGTCAATCGATGTCATTTACAGTTTTGTTTTGTTTTTTTTTTTTGTTTTGTTTTTTTTGCCCTTCGAAGGAAACGTGGACCCTGCATAAACGGGTTTTAATTTAATGGCAGCTCCCTGAAGTTTTCTTCCACTTTCTTCGTATATATTTCATACACTTTTTCGTAATCGAGCGAGTATTTTATTTTTAATTTTTTTATTTCCTTAATTAAAATTTGATTACTTTTATTTCGTTTTATTTTATTTTCATTTTATTTTAATTTATTTTTATCATTATATTATGTTTTCCACACAAATATTTTTATTTTTTGTTACATTTATTTTTTCATACATATTCAAATAATGCTTTTGGCTTTTTTGCCCCAACTTTAATTTTTTGTTGATATCAACACTTTAATTAAAACTGATTAGTTAATGAATTCTTAAGATGAATTTTAGTTCGTGTGTTTCGGGAGAGAATCGAGAATTTCCTATTTCATTTTCTATTTAAGTCATGTAAATTATTTACAGATAAAATGTTATAAAACAAAAAATTCTATAGTTGAACACATATTTTTTTGCAAAGATATGCAGGTATTTTGCACTATTCTTCTTTGCAAAACTGCTCTAGTTGTTGAATATTTTGCGGATTCCTCTTGTGAACATTGATCTTCAATATTTTCCACAAATTTTCAATTGGGTTGAGGTCTGGAGACTGACTGGGCCGAATAAGAACATCAATTCTGTTATTTCTAAGCTATTCTTTGGTTAGTTTGCCAGTATGCTTGGGATCCTTGTCTTGCTGAAAAACGAAGTTGATATTATGTCCCAACAAATCAGCAGATTTCTGGGGGGGGGGGGTTCTCAAAAATCTCCCTGTACATACGTCCATTCATTCTACCATTGATGATTTCTAGTTCACCAGTGCATTTGGATGAAAAACACCCACATACTATAATCGAACGACCGCCAAACTGTCCCGTAGGAATGGTATTCTTTTTGTTATAGGCGGTGCCATTTTTACGCCATACATTGCTGTGTTTCTTCCAAAGACTTCGATTTTCATTTCGTCTGACCAGATTACCTTGTTTCAAAATTCTTGGGTTGTTTCCTATGTTTTAATATAATTCAAACGTGATCTGACATGTTTAAGCTTCAATAATGGAACTTTTCTTGAGGACCTTCATACAAAACGTGCACGATTTAGAACTCTACTGATTGTATCCTTGCTCACATAAATCCCAACTTCTCTGAGGTCGGTTAGAATTTCACCACAAGTAAGAAAAGTTTGCTTTTTGTATCTTTCTGCTTACCCACCTTGATTTTTTTTCGTTTAATTTCCTTGGTCGATCACATCTTGGAAGATTTGCAACAGCTTCACCAGGGTTTTTAAACTTTCTAATAGCCTTTCCAACTGTACTAAGTGGTAGATTAAGTTCCCTCGATACACTTTTCCTTTTTTATGCTTATCAATGATGTTTTAACGAATGTCTGTTAACAACTCTTTAGTTTTAGGCATTTTTATAAATGAACTGGTTGATTAGAAGGAGTGAGCCCAAACTGGAAGAATTTTATAAAATTATTTTAATATAAAGCTCTCTGATTGGTCAGTGATAACTCGTTTGCATTATTGCAACACGCTAAGCAAAAGTCATTTAAATTTATTTCAGAAAAAGATTTTTTTAAGTGTATCCAATACTTTAGCGTTTGTTAATTCATATTTTTCCTTAAATATAAACTTTCTAAACTTTGATTTTGTAATTACTACTCCAAATATAATTTAGAATAGTAATAGGAATATACTGACCAAATTTTAGGTAAAATCTTGAACCATAATTAAAGTTACGAAGAAAAATGTAATGTATCCAATACGTTTGCGTGGCACTGCACATATAATAAATATATATATATATATATATATATATATATATATATATATATATATATATATATATATATATATATATATGGTCCTGTGGCGATGAAAGTCATTTTCGGGCTCATGGACTTTAAGTGTCTGAGGGAGTGGCACTCGTCTGACAAGACGTTGCAATCATCATCATTATCATATGTATGTATGTATGTATGTATGTATATATATATATGTATGTATATATATGCATATATATATACGTACATATATATATACATACATATGATGATGATGATTGCAACGTCTTGTCAGACGAGTGCCACTCCCTCAGACACTTAAAGTCCATGAGCCCGAAAATGACTTTCATCGCCATAGGACCATTTTTATACACAAATGCCTGAGAGAGTATCTATACACAGATGATGTTACAGAGTCTTAGCTTTGTACGACAGCTAAGTCTCTCTCTCGGTTCAAGATGTTGAGATCCAGCAACAAGCAAGAGCAAGATAGCCAGCAACAAGTTAAACTGCAGACCAGCTTAATGCGGGTACTGGTATCCCGCTTTATGTTTTTTTTTTTTAATCAGAGATTTGCTTCTCCTAGAAAGGTTGCCTTCACCACGGCTTACGGGAGCCCTCTCCACTCCAGCACACACAAACATACACACAAACACACACGGTGCTAGATGGCCGCTGACCCAAAAAAAAGGGTTCATTCGCCCTTTGGAAGGTCTTGTTTTTAATCCTTCAGGGAGACTAGCCACCCTCCTCACCAAACAAGTCTG
The DNA here is from genome assembly GCF_053919585.1 of Euprymna scolopes. Taxonomy (NCBI): domain Eukaryota; kingdom Metazoa; phylum Mollusca; class Cephalopoda; order Sepiida; family Sepiolidae; genus Euprymna; species Euprymna scolopes. The sequence goes on from NC_136512.1 coordinate 11,516,496, forward strand.
GTGGGGGAACCAGTTTAGTCGCCGGTGACCCAACCAAGAGGCAGGTAGTACTGGGTTACATGGTACCAGTAGCATATGACATGACCTGACTATATATATATATATATATATATATATATATATATATATATATATATATATATATATATATATATATATATAGTGTGTGTGTGTATTTGGGATTAGGTTTCGATTCAAGCTGATGAACCCAAATCGTATAGATTTTTTTTTAAATCGCAACTTTATAATATATAAAAATCGATAGAACATTAACTCTATAATAATATATACGAAATCTACAAGAATTAAAATATCATATTTAAGCGTATTTTACGACCTGGCTACGCCGGGCGTCCCTGCTAGCTTGAATAAATACTTTTACAATTTTAACAAAATAGCTACACTAATATCAGAGCGTCTCCATTTACGCTGAACATCCACAGAATGCCAACATCAATATATTACATATGAGTGAGTCCCCTGTGGAATTTCCACAGGTCTCGCTAGGAAATATATGATTCAACATAAGACAAAATATGAATATTGGATTAAAATTAAATTCTAAAGTTTATACGCAAGTTATAATTGGGGGATGGTTTAAAAGAGGATCCCCGAAGAGGCTTAACGATTAACCAAATAAACTCTCTATTAATTACTCAAAGTACTTATCGTCCATGTTACCGATTTATTACGATTGCAATTCGTTCAGAATTAACTCTGTGGTGTCAATAAAAAGAGGTGACTGGTTGGAAACGATGGTTGCCGCGGGCAATTTGCAAAAGCAAAACTTTCTAACACGCATGCGCGCGCCGATCTTACAACGCGTCCATTTTGGATTATTTCTCTTTTCGTTGTTCGTGTTATGAACGCCATTATAAAGACAAGTCGATCGTTGACGCCGAAGCCCGGAAGAACAGTGCAAATACAATCGCAGACTCCAGTGTCGCTTGCCCATTCACACTTGCACGCCTGGGCAGGCGGACATGCCTTTCTCGTAATAAATTCCTGCGCATTTTTCTGTTCGAAATTACTCGTCACGATTTGCACCGTGTGCGTCAAAGGTTGCATTTTATTTCTTTGTTTTCTTTTTGTTTGCTTATTCGTGTCTCTCAATTAGCTGAAGATGGCAATAGCTTTAAAATGCCCCCAACCTACAATTACGATCACTTTTGGGGGATAGGGGGTCTCGTTTTACGGCACATCGACCCTTTTATATTTAAGTAATAATGATTATTATGTATAAACCTATTAGTGATGGGACGATTCCTGTATTTTCCCAATTTCGATAGAACAACTAATTCTGTTTTAAAAAAATAATATTCTGTTTTAAATAAAAATTACCGATGTTTATTCCGACTGCTATATTTCTATATATAAAATTGTGTGTGTGTGTATGTGTGTGTATGTGTGTGTGGGGGGGGGTGTATAAGGAGGGGGCGTCGGATTACAACAAAACACATGTTAAATGTGTATATTAGTGTTGGGACGATTAATCGGAATCAGAAAAATCGGAAGAATTGGAATCAAAAGAAATATTTGAATCGTCTCATCGCTAACAGATAGATAGATAGATAGATAGATAGATAGATAGATAGATAGATAGATAGTCAGCTTGACAAGAGAGAAAAAGCAACATTTTTCGACACTTGCTATTCTTCGATTTTTATCCAGGCCAAAAAGCGGCTGAAGCAGCCCGGGACATTTACAAGGTATACAGAGAAGGTGTCATAGTCGAGTCTACAACACGGAAATGGTTTGCAAAGTTTAAAAAAAATGCTGATTTTGACGTCGACGACACGTCCTGCAACGGAACATCTGAATTTGACGAAGAGCATCTCAAAGCACTTTTGAAGGAGAATGATCACCAAACAAGTCGATCACAGAACGATCCTTAATCTTCTTTATTCAAAAACAAAAAAAAATCATTAGTAAAACAAAACATATAAAAACGCTATGAACCTATTCCACAACCCAATAGATAGATAGATAGATAGATAGACACACCAACCTAAAATGTACATATTATAGGAAATGGCTTCTATATTATAATTACTTTTATTTTGTAGCAACCGCTATATACAGCCGGAACAAATCTTCGGCAGAGACATTTCATGGCAATCACCGTTTTCAACACGCACGCATGTGAAGTATGCACAATCCTACAGCGTCGTAATTTGCCCATCCGCACACATGCGATAAAGAACTACATTATGTTTCGCGCGCAGTGATACACCAAATAGTTTGGAATGTTCTATAACATAGGTATATAAGCTTTCGCCCGCGAAAATCAAACCAGTCCAGGATGCAGTTCTACGGGTAAATAATATCATCGCTGCCTGACTCCGTCTTTTGGGACGTTAAATCACCAGCATGACTTTGCGCGCGTCATGAACCTAAGTTCTCACCATGAAAAGTTACCATATCGAACGAGAATTAATTCTTTTCAATAAGTTATTTTGAACTGCTGTTTGCATATGTGATGAACACATACACACACGCAAGACACTTACATGTTTTAATGATCATTTTCTTTTCCTTCCAGAAAGAAGCCACGTGTGTCCCTTTGTTCATGAAAATCTGTGATCGTATTTTTTTTTCCTTTTGCTAAAGGACACTTATTAGCAAAGATTGTCTAGTGAACATCCGTCTCAAAATCCCTTAACGTTCGAATGATTTCAATTACTGTTTCTTAAACGTGTAAATAAATGCTATTTCATTCCAGTACAGTAATCTTAAATCTTTTGTCGGGTGTCGTAATTTTTCCAAAGTTTCAACGCATTTTTTTTTTAAATTTATACGAATGTGGATGTGACTCGGTGGAACCCTTCTTTTGATCGGACATTTCGTTAAATCTATCTTTAACGGTCTCAGTGATACGCTACCACTTTCGACGTATAGATATCTCTGCACCTGCACCCTGATCTCTGAAATCGATAGATCCCAATTTCAGATTGGTTTCCTGCGGAACCCCAATATCTTATAAGTAGTGACTCCGCCGTGACATAAAGGTCAGACCCAGAAGCTTGTCAAAACATGGTGGAGCTTCTCCAAGATGGGGGCCATTCATTTCAATTGATGCCAGACGGGAATCAGAGCGTTGATGATGTAAAGATAGGAGCTTGGTTTTAGATGCATTAAAATTAACCAACCATCTTTTCCCCCATTGTACCACGTGCTCAAGATCAGAGGAGATAGAATCAGAGAAATTTAGTCATCTACGGCCTTGGAGATGTTGCCATAGATGGTAGTGTCGTCAGTATAAATGTATATGAATGATCTTAGGGTGTAATTTGGGAGATCATTGATGCAGATCAAGAAGAGAGTTGTGCCCAGGATGGACGCCTGTGTGACTCCAGCATTAATGCTAGTAGTTTCTTATTTCTGCCCATCAACCACTACTCTTATGAACCTATCAGAGAGACATGGGTTAATAATTGCTGAATAGACCTTTATGCAATACTCTCTCAAAGGCCTTTGATATGTCAAGAGAAATTGGCTTAGAAAGAAAGCCTCCGTCGAGAGATGCGCTAATCCTATGAGATATAACCGTTAGCACATCTGCTGTTTATCTAGCAGAACGGAAACCATATTGCATGTCATTAAGAAGGTTAATTTTGCTACCTTTCTATTTAACACAGATTCCAGCAACTTACTCATGACGCACGGGAGACTTATTGATCTCTATTGAGAGGAAGATGACCGATCACCTGAATTCTTAAATACAGGGCATATCGAGGAGATTTTCCAGGGTGTTGGGAAGCAATTCTCTTTATGACAACACTTAAACAGCTTTGTAAGTATGGGAGCTAGTTCTGGTTGAAGCTTTTTCAGCTCTATAATTGGAATACCGTCGTGGCCAGTTGATTTACTGGAATCTAGCTCGTTGATGAGCTTGGCAACATTACGCAATATTTGTATGTCGTATAGCGTGTTTTTAGATACAGAAGGAAATACAGAGTGAGTTTGCAGCCTTGATCGCACAGGGTAAAATTAGCTGCAACGTTCTTGGCAAAGAGTTTGGCTTTGTCTGATGCTGACGAGATTGGCTTTGTCTGATCCTGACGAGATTACATCAGGTCCATTGATGAAGTTTGATGCTCAGAACCATGTTTGCTAATTTGCCGAAACTGGTAGGAACCAACCCGCTGCTCAGCTTAAAACAAACGCTGTATTAAGGATAATTGCTTCCCATCACCCTGGAAAATCTCATCAGTATGCCCTGTATTTAAAATTCAGGTGATCGCTCATTCGCCTCACAGTACAGGCTAATAAGCCTCCTATACGTCATGAGTAAGTTGCTGAAATCTATGTTAAATAGAGAAGTAACCAACTATCTTAGCAAAAATAACCTTCTTAGTGACACGCAATATGGTTTCCGTTCTGCTAGATTTACAGTAGATGTACTTATAGTTATATCTTATAGGATTAGCGAATCTCTCGACGTAGGCAACCTTTCTGAGGCAATTGCTCTTGACATATCAAAGGCCTTTGATGGGGTATGGCATAAAGGTTTACTTCACAAGATCTCCAGCTATGGTATAGCTGGAAATGTCTTCTCAATTACTAAACCATTTCTCTCCAATAGGTTCATAAGAGTAGTAGTTGATGGTAAAAAATCAGAAGCTCACAGTATTAATGCTGAAGTCCCTCAAGGGTTCATCCTGGGCCCAACTCTTTTCCTGATTTACATTAATGATCTTCCAAATCACATCCTTACATCATTCGTAGACATTTATGCTGATGACACTACCATCTATGGTAGCACATCTAAGACCGTAAACGACCAAGTTCTCTCCGATTCTCTCTCCTCTGATATTGAGTACGTGGTACAATGGGGGAAAAGAGTGGCTGGTTACTTTTAATGCATCTAAAACCATGCTTCTATCTTTACATCATCAACGTTCTGATCTCGATCTAGTATCAATTGAAATCTTGGGAAGGCCTCATGTTTTGACAAGCTTCTGGGCTTGACCTTTACTCCTGATCTTAAATGGAACACGTACATTAAATCTGTTGCCAAGGTCGCTGGAAAATGGTGGGATCCTTCTATCAATCCAGTAGATATCTCACTGCTGATGCATTTCTCTATCTATATAAGAGCCAGGTACGTCCAAGGGTGGAGTATTGTTGCCACATCTGGGCAGGATCTGCTAGAAAGGACTTGTCCTGCCTTGATAGAGTACAAAATAGACCTCGTAGTCTTGTAGGAGATGTCCTTTTCTCTTCCCTGAAACCTCTATCTCAAAGAAGAGATGTTGCTAGTTTGTCTCTGCTTTATCGTTATTTTCATCGCAAGTGCTCGACTGAGCTTCAATCTATGGTCCCCCCCTCGCCAAACTTTCACCAGAAACACTCGTCTAGCTGAAAACTATGAATACTTTCCCCCCACTCTTTATCTGTGCTAAACCTAAACGTAGATTCCGTGAACAAAGCTTCTTTCTTAGAACTGCACGCCTTTGGAATTGTCTTCCGTTTTCCTGCTTTCCAGCTGACTACAATATGGTTGTCTTCAAGTCCAACGTAAACAAGTTCTTGATAAGCCGGTCCACTTAAGTTAACAAACTTACCGAATTTTCATTACTAACGATTACTATATTGTCAAATTGACTACTGTACACTCTTAACCTTTATCCTCGAGTGGTCTCTGTGCCTTGATAAGTGGTTATGCCTATGTAAAAAAGAAGCTATTTTGGACTTAACGGACTGAGCTTACAACTCTCCCGCATTCTTTATTACTCTTTTACAATAGTTGTTGCCAGTCCTGAAAGCGGGTTTTGTTTCAGTGCATCTATTACGTTAGAAGCAATGGAAAAAGTGGTTCCTGTGCGCAATGGCAGCAGCACATTCTGGAGAGAACCACGGCTGGTTGTTAGGGTATTGCTAAAATTTTATGAATAGGGTATGAAACGGTCTATATCTACAATTAACCATTGCATTAAGTCTGATATTATAGAGGACACATCCTTTTTAAACATGTAACGCAGAAATAGATATATAACTGTACGGAAGCTATCCCAGTCAGCCATAGAGTATCGATATACTGTACGATGGAGAGGTGCGTCTAAGGACATATTGCATTTCATTTTTATTTTAACTGATAGAATCGATTGGTCGGAAGATCCCAAATCAGATAGAACAGAGCATGAACTGTGCACTTATTGTCTCTATAGGCATACAACGGTCCTTATTCATGAAATTATTTATTTAGCCAATCAACTCTGGTGTTTTGACTTCCTGACTTCTTCCACGCCTCTCATCCTTCACAGGCTTCCTGCCTTCTTTGAATCTCTTAACCTACTCAAAGACTGATGCTCGAGTCATGCAAAATGGTCGAAAAGCAGTTTGACGCATTCCATATGTTTCTCTGGCATTTTTTCCAAGTTTAAAACACAATTTCATTGCATATCGTTCTTCTAAAGTGTCCTCACGTCCAGATTGCATTTTTGAAATTCAGCAGCTGTGACAATCAGGCTTTAGTAGGGTGTATTCCAATTCTTGCTGTAGCTGTTCATTTGAAGCTGAAATCATAAAAATTGGTCAGTCATCTCATAAGATAAGATAGCAATAACATCTCAAGAGTTCTCAAGAGTCTACGATAATTTTAAATGCATGTAGAAAAAAAACTCTGGAAACTCATTTAGTATACCATGCTATTCTTATAAATTCTTTTGTTGGCATTGGTTTTCTCATTTTCATATCGATAGGATTCGTACTTGGAAGTCCAAAGCGTCATTCGACGTCCGTATTCCCTTCACCTCGGTCGCCTCCATTCGAAACTGTTGACATTTTTTTTTCACGTTTTTTATCGTTTAAATAAAGGAAAAGTCAAGCTTAGCATCGAATTCAACATGGCGTATTGTTTACTGCGCGTAAACAAATTAAAAGAAAAAAACGATTTTTATTTTGTTTGGTTTTCGTGGGATTTTTTTTTTTAAGACACTAAGATCGTGTAAAGAAAGTTCATCGAAATGGATCATCGATCTTTGTTTCGTGCTGAAATAGTTTTCGTTAAGCTTTTGTATTTTCTTGGCGTATTTTTCGTTTCGTTTCGTTCAATTTTCGTTTGGTTTTCGTTACTATCTTTAGATGCGTCCTCGTATCTAAATGATAGGCTGTGTTTGTCGTTCATCGATCTGCCATGTCTCCGGGCATGTGTTTCTTCGTTTCTACATTTTAAGCGATAAAATATTACGTAATCTCATCGGGGTGGGGTTTTTTTTGTTTTTTTTTTTTGTGTTTTTTTGCGTAGCGGTAAGTGAATCTGACCATGGACTTTACTGGTTGTGCGTTCGAACCTCGCTATAATCAGTCGCGCTCAAGGGCCGTAGATACGACGAAAGACGTGTCTGTGGATAATCATTTCATCTCATTATCATCATCATCATCATCATCATCAGCAGCAGCAGCAGCAGCAGCAGCAGCATCGCCTTCGTTCAGTCTTGAAAGAAAGAATGGATACCCTCTGAAGGGAAGATTCCCGTGTAATTGTAAAGCAAGTGTTGCGCAATCCTAGCAATACCTATCGACACTGCTTGAATCCTGTAGCAAGGTGTGGTCCAGAACAACTGAAAAAATGACGAGATAAGCAAAACACACATATGGCATCTGGAATGCTATTATACATATTCGAGATATATATATATATATATATATATATATATATATATATATATATATATATATATATATATATATATACAGGGTGTCCATAAAGTCCGTGTGCAATTTTAAAATGAATTGTTCCAAAATCAAATCTTTTTTACATGTTATTTCTATTGCAATCACAAATAAAATTATAAATAGTTTAAGGCGCACACGGACTTTATGGACACCCTGTATATATATATATATATATATATATATATATATATATATATATATATATATATATATATATATATATATACGGGGAGTGTAGGTGTGTGTGTTCATTTGTACACGCCCCAAAATATAGGATGACTAATCAGTTCTAAAGAAGACAACACTCCCTAACCTATATATATATATATATATATATATATATATATATATATATATATATATATATAGTGAATAAATGACAAAATACGATATTCCGAAAGTTCATGAGGTTAACCATCTTATAATGTATTCCTTTAATTCAGTTAACATTTACAATTCTTGACAGTATCTGTTTCGTAGCGAAAAATAAAGCACTTCATTATTATATCAATCAGTGAATTTATTTTGGCCTTAGATGAGATCAGAAGAAATAACAACAATCAATCCGTCAGATGAAAATAAAGTGCGTTTTCCGAAAATTGAAAGAGAAGTTACAAATACGTTAAGGTATTTACAGCTTCTCTTTCAATTTTTATTCACTATATTGCTCTGTAATTACCTCGAGATTCTTAAATAAGGATTGGTATATATTATAAGTAAATATATTTCTAAAGAAATATATGTGTGTGGGTGTGTTGTGTGTGTTGTGTGTCTGTGAAAAGAATTGGAGCGATTAACAGTTGGTTGATATCCTTTCAGATTTACAATGTTTTCCCAAAATTATAAGAATTTTCAAAACTTTTATGATATCTGGTAAACTCGAAACACGTGTAAAAAACGAAATAAACGAAAATTATTAAAATGCTAAAATATGAAACTTTAAAGTAATGATGACTTTTTAGCTCCACTTCTTAAATATACGCTGTTCTCTCGCTCGAACCTTACTACCCTGTAACGGAATCGGATTTTGCTTGCAAATTATTTAATGAAACTACAAGTAAGTCATAGAGCTAACGTGGTAAAAGTTAATAAATAGTGAAGCAGATGGAATGGGGAAAATGAAGAAAAATGATTTCACTAGTATGTATGGTCGATTGAAGAGTAGAATATCCAATAACGGTAAAATCCAAGAAAAGTTGGTAAAAGTCCGGTATCCACAAGTAAAAATCCAAAGGAATCGCGTTACTGGAAGATATTTCGATGTCATCCGAAAGCCAGAATTCTGTGAAATAATTTACAAATGAGTACAAAATAAAGAGTGAGCTAACATATTATTATAAAAAAGAATGAAGAAATGGAGGCCGAATTTCTAATACGAATATATATATATATATATATATATATATATATATATATATATATATGTGTATATATATATATATATATATATATATATTATTATTATTATTATTATTATTATTTCATGTATCTACGTAAACTTTTATGTAAATATTTTTAGTATTTACTTACTGGATACATGAAACAGCAAACAGAAAGTTTTGGGTTTTTTTCCGGATGAAAAAGGATTGTCAAGTTTTCCACATGTCTGAATAAACTGTATACCAAATTTGAAGTCTGTAGATTTAAAATTCGATGAACAGTCTAATCACACACGCACACATTCTCATTTTATAGAATATAACACACACACACACACACACACACGTATATATATATACATACACACACACACACATATATATATAACTACTTCATTTACTCACATAAATTAATATACGAAAGTATAGATTTATGCGTAAACTTTAAGTATTTACTTCAACAGTGCTCAATACGTAGGTAGAGCTAGTTAGTAAGTTATAAAATATATATGGCGATTGAGCTACACTGAATATTCCGCGTTTCATCCACTCTAGGATTCTTCAGGTATAAAATATATATGGCGATTAAGCTACACTGAAGCCTGAAGAATCCTAGAGTGGATGAAACGCGGAATATTCAGTGTAGCTCAATCGCCATATATATTTTATAACTTTATATATATATATATATATATATATATATATATATATATATATATATATATATATATATATATATATACTAGCGGGGCGTCCGGCATTGCCCGGTCGTAAAATACGCTTAAATATATTTTGATTAATGCAGATTTCGTATTTATTATTTTAGTATATTTGACCCAATATATAGTAATGATTTAAAAAGTTGTTTTTTTTTAATGACGCGTGCGCGACCACCGAGAATCGAAACCAAAAGTTTAGCTTACGATTTATTTTTTCGTTTGCCGTTAATGACTGAGCTATGAAGACATGTTTGCTGCAAGGCTAAAAATTAAAACATAGCTATTACGTTACGCATGCATATTCGTAATGCCGGCGTTCGATCTTCACCTGGCAAATTTTATATATTTTTTTTAATTTTCAAACTTTTGTGCCGATTTTCCCAGGCTGAAACCCAAATATAAAGTTTCGCATGGGTTCAAATACTTATATGAAATTTTATGTTTGTAGACCAAAAACTCTACGAGTAGTTTGGTAGCAAAAATTCTTTAACAAATATATATGAGCATACATAAATATATATAGAAAGAGGTTTGTGTTTACTATAAGCTTTTTACGCAAATATTACGTAAATATAAATTATGTAGAATATCTGCATGAACATAATTATATGTAATAGGCAACTAAAGATGATTATCTCATGAGAAAACCGAAAAAGAAAACAATACAGGGTGGAAAGATAAAATTGTCGCTCTTGAAAAGACGACAGGATTCCATTTCCATTTGATGAAAACCGGTTTTCTTCTTTTTTTTTGTTGCAGACCATCTATTAGTTGATCGATTGTGTACAAATTCAAAGAGCGATAGAAGTCTTCTATCATGTCTGAAAGTGACACAATGTTCAACAAGTGAGATCGAAGATGCGCCGCTGTGCAACTCATGCTCTCTACCGATCCAATTTATGAAAACAGGACCATTGTCAGCAAACTGAAAATACAAATCCGAACGGTTCAGCGCTTGAGAGACACCGGTCAAGGGATCAGACGAGTCTATTCGGCCACGGTTATAGTCTTTGGTGTGGTCTCAAGTGAGGGCCGCAGTATGCCACCTCAAATCTTCGAAGTAAACTTCAAAGTAAGCACCAAAGTGTACCTGGATGTACTGAAGAGTGCGGTGATTTTTTGGTGCAATCAGGTGGTCGGTGGCAGACTTTTGGTGTGGCAGCAGGACACCAAGTCCAAATAAACCCAGGCTTGCCCCCAAAAAGAGTTCTACGGCCTTGTACCCTTCTCTCACTGGCCCCTCATCCCCCGATCTGAACCCACTGGACTAATTTGTTTGGTCCAATGTTGAGAACATCACCAACATCACCAACATAACCTCCCACAATTCCAAAGCTAGCCTGATCGCCGCCGTCCACCGAGTATTCGTTGACCGTCGGCGTTAGTGAAAAATGCATGCTCAAGGCGTTGATTGAGGCTAAAGGTGGTTACATTGAATATATGTCATCTCTCCTACATAATCCGGTTGCCTCAATTGATTTTTTTTTTCAGTAAAAGCTTTAAAATATAGCTGAAGTGCTATTTTCTTTAGGGTGAGAATTTTATCCTTCCGCCCTGTATGCATACTTATATATATATATATATATATATATATATATATATATATATATATATATATATATATATATATATATATATGATTTTGCTTACACAGTGTATATATATATATATATATATGTGATTTTGCTTACACAATATATATATATATACATATATATATATATATATATATATATATATATATATATATATACACGTTGTAAGCAAAATCAAGACATTCAAAAAAGGTGTTGATGGCAACAAAAAGTGTATTTCATTTTACGTTACAATTGTTTCCATGTCCAATCCACAATTTCAAGCATCATATCGTTTGAAAATTTTCAAAAAACCAGCATTTCTTCAGACTTTATGAATGAACACACTTTTGACAATAGAACATTGTTTAAAGCGAAGGAAAAAGAAAGAAAAATCCCCTTAACAGCTGGTATGGAAACCTGTGATTATAAGTCTTACAAGATATTACTGGCAGTAATATTCTATAAGTACTATCCCACCTAAATAAGAACTGCTCGATATACAAGATAGAGCAAATACAGTTTGGATCATTTTACCACACTGCTTTCAAAGACTTTCATTTCGAATTTTACCATGCAATTTGGATGTTAACTTTTATATCCTTTTCTTTAACTTCCCTTACTCTATGACTTAATTACTCAATCAATTTTTAATTGTGATTTTCCATCCATGTCTTACAAATAAGGTGTATACCATTATAACTATTTGCTAATATTTTCTCATATATATATATATATATATATATATATATATATATATATATATATATATATATATATGGATTTAAAATGGAAAAATAAACAAACTGCTCGATGATTCGTCTATTCAATGGGTTTATTCAAACAACCGTTTTCAAATGTCAAGTATATCCCATCAGCTTCCAGTTGGTTTCGGATTTCCAGATAATGTTAGTTCATCAGGAGAGAATACGCACTGTTTCGAAGCCAACCGCCCGACAGGTTGTTATATGCATGTGTGTGTGCAAGTGTGTGTAATGTTTTATGTTTATTATAGGAAAAATAAAACGGTGCTAAATCCCGTATTAAAGATGCAAATATATTTTTATTACAAATATTACTATACATCAGTATCACTCGGTGTAACCTGTCGCGACATGGGTATGAGCACAAGTATATATAATCATATTCTTCATGTGACTTTATCTGTTTTAGAGATAAGTAACAGTTTTGTAATTGATGAGCAAATCTAATTGCATTTACTTTCCTTTTTTATGCTCATCTAAAATTGAATTGTCTGTTTCATTAATTATTCGATGAAATTGAAATTCCAATATGAATGCCATTTCATTTTAGATGTTATTTTGGAAGTTGCTATTCCGAAATTAATTGCGCATTTCGATAAATTTAAGAAGTAATTATAAAAATCATTAAAAATGAAGTAATTATAAAAATCAATAAAAATGAAATAATTATAAAAATCAATAAAAATAAAGGACTACTTATAAAAATCGATTACAAAAAAAGTATATAATTTCTTGGTCTCTTTTCCTCTCCAAAAATCAATAATCAATCTTTGAAAACGCGTCATCGACAAATTGAGTTTACAAAGTTGTTCATCTTGCTCAATTCCCAACCGCAGTTCTTCAGATTTAGCGTTTATTAATTCATGTAACTCAATGGAAAAAATCCAACAACTGCAATAGAGCCTGTCGATCCAGGATATGTTTGGATTATCCCAGCAGACGCTGCAATTTTGCAACGGACTAATCTGAGCTACAATAGAGCATTTTCCCTTGAGAGCCAGATAAACTTACAAAATAAGTTTCGCCCATTTCCCTGTATTTGGCCATTGTAAGCAGCACGACCTCTGTGTTCTGGTGATTCTTGTATAGTTCTTCACAAATTACTGTACTCCGTTAGGTTCACTATGTAGGTCGCCATCTTGAAACATCAGAGTCTTACAAGAGATTGCAAATAAATAATTAGTTCTTTGATACACATTTAGAACATGTCCTGTAAACATGTTTTGTAAACATGTCTTGTAAACATGTGTTATAAATATGTTTTGTAAATATGTCTTGTAAAAACGTCTTGTAAACATATCTTGTAAACATGTCTTGTAAACATATCTTGTAAACATGTCTTGTAAACACGTCTTGTAAACACGTCTTGTAAACATGTCTTGTAAACATGTCTTGTAAACACGTCTTGTAAACATGTCTTGTAAACACGTCTTGTAAACATGTCTTGTAAACATATCTTGCAAACATGTCTTGTAAACATATCTTGTAAACATGTCTTGTAAACATGTCTTGTAAACATATCTTGTAAACATATCTTGTAAACATGTCTTGTAAACACGTCTTGTAAACATGTCTTGTAAACATATCTTGTAAACATATCTTGTAAATGTGTCTTGTAAACATGTCTTGTAAACATGTCTTGTAAAAATATCTTGTAAACATGTCTTGTAAACATATCTTGCAAACATGTCTTGTAAACATATGTTGTAAACATGTCTTGTAAACATGTCTTGTAAACATGTCTTGTAAACATATCTTGTAAACATGTCTTGTAAACATGTCTTGTAAACATATCTTGTAAACATGTCTTGTAAACATATCTTGCAAACATGTCTTGTAAACATGTCTTGTAAACATATCTTGTAAACGTGTCTTGTAAACATGTCTTGTAAACATATCTTGTAAACATGTCTTGTAAGCATGTTTGTAAACACGTCTTGTAAACACGTCTTGTAAACATGTCTTGTAAACATATCTTGTAAACATGTCTTGTAAACATATCTTGTAAACATATGTAGTAAATGTGTCTTGCAAATATGTCTTGTAAACATATCTTGTAAACATGTCTTGTAAACACGTCTTGTAAACATGTCTTGTAAACATATCTTGTAAATGTGTCTTGCAAACATGTCTTGTAAACATATCTTGTAAACACGTCTTGTAAACACGTCTTGTAAACATGTCTTGTAAACATATCTTGTAAACATGTCTTGTAAACATGTCTTGTAAACACGTCTTGTAAACATGTCTTGTAAACATATCTTGTAAACATGTCTTGTAAATGTGTCTTGTAAATGTGTCTTGTAAACATGTCTTGTAAACACGTCTTGTAAACATTTCTTGTAAACATGTCTTGTAAACATGTCTTGTAAACACGTCTTGTAAACATGTCTTGTAAACATATGTTGTAAATATGTCTTGTAAACATGTCTTGTAAACATATCTTGTAAACACGTCTTGTAAACATGTCTTGTAAACATGTCTTGTAAACACGTCTTGTAAACACGTCTTGTAAACATATCTTGTAAACATATCTTGTAAACATATCTTGTAAACATGTCTAGTAAACACGTCTTGTAAACATATATTGTAAACACGTCTTGTAAACATGTCTTGTAAACACGTCTTGTAAACATGTCTTGTAAACACGTCTTGTAAACATCTCTTGTAAACACGTCTTGTAAACATGTTTTGTAAACATATTTCGTGAACATTTTTATTCATTTGAACATTACAAGTAACGTTGCAAGGAAACAGAAGAAAAGAAGAGGAAATAAATAGTGTTTGGAGGATTAATCGGAATCGGGAATCGGAAAATCGGAACTTTTGGGCGTATCGCAATTACTATCTAACTCGGAAAATGTTTGCCTTTTTCCGATTAAAATAAATGTAAACGCCACTAACCTTATGCCGTTTTAACCGGCTTGCTCCAAAGGAAGAGGTTCCACGGATTTATGAAATTCCCAAGCGCTCTCAAATTGCCTGTCTCTCCCCGTTAAGGGAGATGACTACTTTAGTTTTTTTCAACTCATGAAGTGAAGTGTCGATGTCTTCCTACATACAGCGCCTGGAATTCCCAAATTGGTCACCCATCTGGTACTGACCAGACATTACATTGCTTAACTTCGGTAATCTTACGTGATTACGCCATGTGCTATTTTCTGATGTAAAAAAATATTCTTTTAATTGTCTTTTTTATTTGATTTTATTTAAAACCAAGTCTTCCACTGCTGTCAGTAATAATAAAATAATAATAATAATAATAATAATAAATAACTTTTTGATTTCCACTTCCATTAAAACTAAAATTAATAAATCATCCTCTCACAAACATGGTTTCACGTTTTAGAAGTATGCACAATTAACATGTGTTTTTACGGTAATCAGGACAAAAACATTTTATCATTAACTATGTAGAGAGTTATACAAAATCGGAATCGGTAATTGTATCAGATTCGGAACAAATATTGGAGTCGTCTCATCACTAGAGATAAATTCAACTCGCTGTTTCAGATTATTTACAAAAAAAAAAAACATTTATTCCTCCTTTTCCGGGCATGTGGGACTTCTCGTCTCAGCTGTGACATCACCCACGTGTCTCGAATACGTGCTTTTCCAAACCCGTCTCGAACATCTTTCTTCCTGCGAACACATCTGCAATACCTCCGATTCTCTAAGCACGTTCTTCTCTCGTCACTTCTCCGAACACCACTTCTCCGAACACCACTTCTTCGAACACCACTTCTCCGAACACCACTTCTCCATCCACGTGTGTCCTTTTTGTTTTTGCTATAAGATCACTTTGCACAGCCGGCTTGGTCATTTGCATATCTTTATGCGGCTGTTGTTGCTCTCAGTGTCATCGTCTCTGTTATACATGATTCGTGGGCAATGTTAGTATTTCTGCGGTAAGTTGCTGACGCAAAATGGATTCCAAATTTTAACGAATTTAAACGAGGGTTCGGGCGTATAGTATTGTGTAACTTATGGGTGTATATATTTATATGTGTGTAGTGTGTCTTGTATATATATACGTGCCTGTAATTCTTGTGTTAGTCGTCTAGTGGTGTATATAACAGTGTATTTTATATCTAATGAATGTGAGTATACAGAATGTAGAAATATTCATTACCCTGCATGTATATAAATTTCCGTTGTGTGTGTGGCCGCTTCTTTAAAAATGCACGTAGTTAACAAACGCGACAAAAAATTTTACAGATAACTTTACTTATAATCAAACGATAACAATATGTCTACTTGTCTCAGACCAAATGAACCACATACCTTCTTATTTGTTCAAACCCCGAAAGAATAATCATAACAACGAGCTATATTTTACAGTCTTTATTCGTTTTACGGTTTCCTTTATCAGATTTTGGCACGCTGAGTCTCTTTCTACATTTTCCTGGTTCTTTCTCTTGCTTCACACAGGGTCGCCCAAACGTTTGTTCGCCGGCGCATTAGTTTGATCTCTGCTAATTAACTATTACGTCAGCAACGCAAACCAATCACGTGTCGTTCACGTAAATTACAACACTGTTTACTTAACTCCAAATTTCAATCTACTTTAAAATTCCTAAATCGACTTTGCTTATTTTATGTCTGAGTTAAATTTCTGAATAAGCATTCCAAGCACATTTTTCAAAATTTAATTGTTTTTATTTTCTAATAATAATAATAATCAACCATATGACCCGGCGTTGTCCGGTCAATATCTAACAATAGGATCAATGGAACATTTTAAGGATCATCATCATCATCATCATCATCATCATCATCATCATCATCATCATCATTATATCGTATAAATCCAAAGCTTATGTTGTTGGCACTGGTTTCCCCGATTTTTTTCTAGTCATAATTCTTTCTAGAAACACATCAGGTACTTACGAGAAGGACCACGAGAAGGTTGTCAATATCCTAAATGAAAGTGAGTTTTGTTTTTTGTGGAACGAACTAGATTCAAACATGGGACACCCAGGTTGTCAGTCTGTGTCGTTACATACTGAATCATCGTCCCTCCCTTCTTATAAATGATTCAGACAAAAGTGACACCTAGCTAAAGTATGCGTAAATAAACCCAGAGTAATATTAAATTGTCTTCGTTCCTGTCTGAAGGAATATTTAGACCCAGGTGTCTAAAAATAAGGTCAAAACTGAAGAATTCCCTATAGCGATTGTGTAATACTGTGTTCCGTAGATTTCTTATCTTTCTACTTCTCTTCTAGCCGTGTCATCATCTCTCACACATGGGCGACTGTCGGGGGAGATGAACTGGTTCACAAGTGTAGAAATAAAACAAGACACAAAACCCGACATATTCTGAAAATATCAGTTTCATTCTGGGTGCGTGTGTGACACCATCGACTCTTTAAATACTAAGTTTAACATTTACATCTATTGTTGAAGCCGTGTTCGTCAGTCGATATGTCAATTAATTTCTCCACCTCGACCTCCTAAAGATCTGTCGATCTGCGTTCAATTGTGTCAGCAACACCCCTGAACTCTAAACTGTCGAAACCCCATGACTGTCCGCAAACTGTTCCCAAAACTAAACTGTTGCAAAACCCACCGGCACACCTTAAACTAACTCTGAAATATATTGATCGATTTTTTTCCTGTTTACCGAAACATCTTGATTAACAATCCTTTTCAGCTTCCTTTATGCATCTTTCGTGAACAACTTTCTATAGTTTTATTCTGCTGATAAACATATTTCCACTTTTTCTTTTATTTTGTTATATTTTACCTCTATTAATACTCTCTAACACTTTAGGAAACGTCGATAGTATCAAACTTGTTAAGCACAAAATTTAAATTTTTCTAATAGAGTCCAAGTTAAAAGTTATGCTGACGTGTACTGGTAGTTAACTTATGGAAGGAAGTACGTGGAGATACGCGAGAATCAGATGTAGAAGACGGTTACAATTCATTAAGAAATTAATTATTTCAAAAATCATTCTAAAAATTAAACCAAACTTCGGAGTAAATAATGGAGTTAATTACTGTTCTTACATCAGCTACCAAGAGACAAAAGAAGAAAGAAATCGGTATCTCACTGGAAAGAATCGGGTAGGCTGTATCCTTCTTATACGTGACAAATAAAGCTTTGTAAAGTCACAATTAACCCATCTGGGCTGGTGGATCTATTACTAGTTTCTCTCTGCTAGACATAGTCTAAAAGAGAGTCTCACATATAATAGGCTCCTCACTGTCGGTCAAGCTCAAACCTCTGCCCCATCACAATCTCATCTTTTTGCCTGTCTTACAAGTATCATATTATGGCTCGGACAATGTCGGATGTCCCAGGTAGAGAGGTGAGTGACCGACATTTGAACTGGCGAGAATGTTATCGAAATAAAAAAGTGTTTTGATAACTGAAGAACGTTTTGAAATAGGACTGGAATTTAATATAAAAACAATTAAGCCAGAAATATGTAAAACAATAAAATGTTTAGAAGAATGTTTAATGGAATGTTTGGTTTTAATAAACAAAGATACGTGACAAAAGACCAGGCAAAAAATATTTGATTACGTAGATACATGATGTAACGAGTTTTGAGATATCTTAGAAAGTTAGTTAGTTAGTAGTAACACAATAGGGGCAAGATCGATAACTAAGATGTGGATAGGACTGTATCAGTGTTTAATCGTTACAAGATGGGAACCATTCTGGAATAGAGGTTGCCGAAAAGAAACCCGAGGTTAGTTGTTCGTATAAGAATTTTCGTTGCAGCTTTCCAGTCCACAAGATCCAAGATGAGCCAAGTGTGTTCCATAATTGACCAAATGTTTTAATCCCATAGAATGGTTTTCGTCCCTTTTGTTGAAATATGTCTTCTTTTGTCTAAGAAGAGACAAAGGTATTTATTCCGACTCTTATTTGTCGTTATATGTGAATATACACCAGATAATTTGTTTTGTGACATTTTGAAAACTAGGTGATCACACGTAAATACATGTATGAAGAACAGACGCACATTCAATAATATACACATCCCCTCGGGAACACTACACAAGTACTTTAATATAATGTGCTCTGGTGCACTCATAGCACTTGAGCCTCTTCGATGTACATACCTCCGACTAATCCGACAAGCAGCAAAATTCTACCCCTTCACTGTTTAGATACCGAAAAGATTTTTACTCTAACAGTTTATTCCCTCGGACTGCTAGACTTTAGAATTGCTTCCCTGTTTCCTGCTTCCCTGACTGCGTTGACCCGCAGAAGTTTAAATGTAATGCAAACAGACATCTCGCTGCTCAACTCCCCCACCAGTCCCCTGTTAGACACGATCCCAAATAGTATCGCCTTACATTTTAAGCGGCAACATGCTTTGGTTGGAGTGAAAATGAGAACAAAATATATCGCTGATTTCTCGCACCACTGACGTAAATAATTGTCTATTTTTTGTTGTTGTTTTTTTTTTGGGGGGGGGGGCATTTTTTTGTTTTTTATTGTTTGTCGTCTTTGCTGTTGATCGCGGATTATCGCGGCATTGCACCGTTTAAAAGAATTGACTCAAGCCTTTATCATTAATCCACATTGCGGATTAAAGGATTACAAAAACAAAAGAGAACATTGAAATGGCGTCCTTCGTTCGTGTATGGCTTGTGAATTTGTTATTTTAGTGACGAGTTGTTACGTTATTTTTTTGTTGTTGGTTCGTTTTGTGGGGAGGGGGGGCGGATGGAGATGGAAATTAACGATGAAAGAAAAACAGAGAGAAATAAGAATCCAAGAAAGATAGAAACAGAAAAGAAGAGGGGAAAAGAAAAAGAAAGAGAGAAGAGAAGAAAGAAAGAAAAGAGAGAGTGAAAGCAAACCACAAAAAAACGAAATAGAAAGAAAAGAAAAAAAAAAGAAAAAGCTGCACCGAAAATAAATGAAAAATAAAAGTATGAAACAAAATAAAGCTACACAGTAAAGAAAGAAAGAAAGAAAGAAAGAAACAGGATAGGCAAAAGGAAAAATGAATAAAGAAAATGATACCAGAAAAAAAGTAAGAAAGAGAGTAAGAAATGACATTAGAAAATAAAGAAAAAAAGACAGAAAGGAAGAACAAACAAATAAAAACAAAAGACAAGATGAAGGAAAGAAAAAGAGAAAGAGAAAGGGAGGAAGAAAGGTATTATATAGGGAAGGTAGAAATAAATAAAAAAGAGATATGTTGGAAAAAAGAAAGAAATAACGATATGAAAAATAAATAACGAAAGAAAGAAAGAAAATAATATATAACTAAAGAAAGAAACGAAGAAAATAATATATAACTAAAGGAAGTAAGAAAATAATATATAACTAAAGAAAGAAAGAAAATATTATATAACTAAAGATAGAAAGAAAGAAAATAATATATAACTAAAGAAAGAAAGAAAGAAAGAAAATAATATATAACTAAAAAAGAAAGAAAGAAAATAATATATAACTAAAAAAGAAAGAAAGAAAATAATATATAACTAAAGAAAGAAAGAAAATAATATATAACTAAAGAAAGAAAGGAAGAAAACATTATATAACGAAAGAAAGAAAGAAAATTATATATAACTAAAGAAAGAAAGAAAATAATATATAACTAAAGAAAGAAAGAAAATAATATGTAACTAAAGAAAGAAAGGAAGAAAATTATATATAACTAAAGAAAGAAAGAAAGAAAATTATATATAACTAAAGAAAGAAAGAAAGAAAATAATATATAACTAAAGAAAGAAAGAAAGAAAATAATATATAACTAAAGAAAAAAAGAAAGAAAATAATATATGACTAAAGAAAGAAAGAAAGAAAATAATATATAACTAAAGAAAGAAAGAAAATTATATATAACTAAAGAAAGAAAGAAAGAAAATTATATATAACTAAAGAAAGAAATGTAGAAAATAATATATAACTAAAGAAAGAAAGAAAGAAAATAATATATAACTAAAGAAGGAAAGAAAGAAAATTATATATAACTAAAGAAAGAAAGAAAGAAAATAATATATAACTAAAGAAAGAAAGAAAGAAAATAATATATAACTAAAGAAAGAAAGAAAGAAAATAATATATAACGAAAGAAAGAAAGAAAATACTATATAACTAAAGAAAGAATGAAAATAATATATAACTAAAGAAAGAAAGAAAGAAAATTATATATAACTAAAGAAATAAAGAAAGAAAATAATATATAACGAAAGAAAGAAAGAAAGAAAATAATATATGACTGAAGAAAGAAAGGAAGAAAATAATATATAACTAAAGAAAGAAATGAAGAAAATAATATATAACTAAAGAAAGAAAGAAAGAAAATAATATATAACTAAAGAAAGAAATAAAGAAAATAATATATAATGAAAGAAAGAAAGAAAATTATATATAACTAAAGAAAGAAAGAAAATAATATATAACTAAAGAAAGAAAGAAAATTATATATAACTAAAGAAAGAAAGAAAATTATATATAACTAAAGAAAGAAAGAAAGAAAATAATATATAACTAAACAAAGAAAGAAAATACTATATAACTAAAGAAAGAAAGAAAATAATATATAACGAAAGAAAGAAAGAAAATTATATATGACTAAAGAAAGAAAGAAAATTATATATAACTAAAGAAAGAAAGAAAATTATATATGACTAAAGAAAGAAAGAAAGAAAGAAAATAATATATAACTAAATAAAGAAAGAAAGAAAATAATATATAACTAAAAAAGAAAGAAAGAAAGAAAATAATATATAACTAAAGAAAGAAAGAAAGAAAATAATATATGACTGAAGAAAGAAAGGAAGAAAATAATATATAACTAAAGAAAGAAATGAAGAAAATAATATATAACTAAAGAAAGAAAGAAAGAAAATAATATATAACTAAAGAAAGAAATAAAGAAAATAATATATAACGAAAGAAAGAAAGAGAATTATATATAACTAAAGAAAGAAAGACAATTATATATAACTAAAGAAAGAAAGAAAATAATATATAACGAAAGAAAGAAAGAAAATTATATATAACTAAAGAAAGAAAGAAAATAATATATAACTAAAGAAAGAAAGAAAGAAAATAACATATAACTAAAGAAAGAATGTAAGAAAATTATATATAACGAAAGAAAGAAAGAAAATAATATATAACTAAAGAAAGAAAGAAAGAAAATAATATATAACTAAAGAAAGAAAGAAAGAAAATGATATATAACTAAAGAAAGAAAGAAAGAAAATAATATGTAACTAAAGAAAGAAAGGAAGAAAATTATATATAACTAAAGAAAGAAAGGAAGAAAATTATATATAACTAAAGAAAGAAAGACAGAAAAGATTATATAACTAAAGAAAGAAAGAAAGAAACTAATATATAACTAAAGAAAGAAAGGAAGAAAATTATATATAACTAAAGAAAGAAAGGTAGAAAATAATATATAACTAAAGAAAGAAAGAAAGAAAATAATATATAACTAAAGAAAGAAAGAAAGAAAATAATATATAACTAAAGAAGGAAAGGAAGAAAAAAATATATAACTAAAGAAAGAAAGAAAGAAAATAATATATAACTAAAGAAAGAAAGAAAGAAAATTATATATAACTAAAGAAAGAAAAAAAAAGAAAGAAAGAAAATAATATGTAACTAAAGAAAGAAAGGAAGAAAATTATATATAACTAAAGAAAGAAAAGAAGAAAATTATATATAACTAAAGAAAGAAAGACAGAAAAGATTATATAACTAAAGAAAGAAAGAAAGAAACTAATATATAACTAAAGAAAGAAAGAAAATAATATATAACTAAAGAAGGAAAGGAAGAAAATAATATATAACTAAAGAAAGAAAGAAAGAAAATAATATATAACTAAAGAAGGAAAGGAAGAAAATAATATATAACTAAAGAAAGAAAGAAAGAAAATAATATATAACTAAAGAAAGAAAGAAAGAAAATTATATATAACTAAAGAAAGAAAGAAAGAAAATTATATATAACTAAAGAAAGAAAGAAAGAAAGTAATATATAACTAAAGAAAGAAAGAAAGAAAATTATATATAACTAAAGAAAGAAAGAAATTTATATATAACTTAAAGAAAGAAAGAAAATTATATATAACGAAAGAAAGAAAGAAAGAAAGAAAATAATATATAACTAAAGAAAGAAAGAAAGAAAATAATATATAACTAAAGAAAGAAAGAAAGAAAGAAAATAATATATAACTAAAGAAAGAAAGAAAGAAAATAATATATAACTAAAGAAAGAAAGAAAGAAAATAATATATAACTAAAGAAAGAAAGAAAGAAAATAATATATAACTAAAGAAAGAAAGAAAGAAAGAAAGAAAATAATATATAACTAAAGAAAGAAAGAAAGAAAATAATATATAACTAAAGAAAGAAAGAAAGAAAGAAAATAATATATAACTAAAGAAAGAAAGAAAGAAAATAATATATAACTAAAGAAAGAAAGAAAGAAAGAAAATAATATATAACTAAAGAAAGAAAGAAAGAAAATAATATATAACTAAAGAAAGAAAGAAAGAAAATGATATATAACTAAAGAAAGAAAGAAAGAAAATAATATATAACTAAAGAAAGAAAGAAAGAAAATTATATATAACTAAAGAAAGAAAGAAAGTTATATATAACTTAAAGAAAGAAAGAAAAGTATATATAACTAAAGAAAGAAAGAAAGAAAATAATATATAACTAAAGAAAGAAAGAAAGAAAGAAAATAATATATAACTAAATAAAGAAAGAAAGAAAATAATATATAACTAAAGAAAGAAAGAAAGAAAGAAAATAATATATAACTAAAAAAGAAAGAAAGAAAATAATATATAACTAAAGAAAGAAAGAAAGAAAATTATATATAACTAAAGAAAGAAAGAAAGAAAATAATATATAACTAAAGAAAGAAAGAAAGAAAATAATATATAACTAAAGAAAGAAAGAAAGAAAATAATATATAACTAAAGAAAGAAAGAAAGAAAATAATATATAACTAAAGAAAGAAATGTAGAAAATAATATATAACTAAAGAAAGAAAGAAAGAAAATAATATATAACTAAAAAAGAAAGAAAGAAAATAATATATAACTAAAGAAAGAAAGAAAGAAAATAATATATAACTAAAGAAAGAAATGTAGAAAATAATATATAACTAAAGAAAGAAAGAAAGAAAATAATATATAACTAAAGAAAGAATAAAAGAAAATAATATATGACTGAAGAAAGAAAGGAAGAAAATAATATATAACTAAAGAAAGAAATGAAGAAAATAATATATAACTAAAGAAAGAAAGAAAGAAAATAATATATAACTAAAGAAAGAAATAAAGAAAATAATATATAACGAAAGAAAGAAAGAGAATTATATATAACTAAAGAAAGAAAGACAATTATATATAACTAAAGAAAGAAAGAAAATAATATATAACGAAAGAAAGAAAGAAAATTATATATAACTAAAGAAAGAAAGAAAATAATATATAACTAAAGAAAGAAAGAAAGAAAATAACATATAACTAAAGCAAGAATGTAAGAAAATTATATATAACGAAAGAAAGAAAGAAAATAATATATAACTAAAGAAAGAAAGAAAGAAAATAATATATAACTAAAGAAAGAAAGAAAGAAAATGATATATAACTAAAGAAAGAAAGAAAGAAAATAATATGTAACTAAAGAAAGAAAGGAAGAAAATTATATATAACTAAAGAAAGAAAGGAAGAAAATTATATATAACTAAAGAAAGAAAGACAGAAAAGATTATATAACTAAAGAAAGAAAGAAAGAAACTAATATATAACTAAAGAAAGAAAGGAAGAAAATTATATATAACTAAAGAAAGAAAGGTAGAAAATAATATATAACTAAAGAAAGAAAGAAAGAAAATAATATATAACTAAAGAAAGAAAGAAAGAAAATAATATATAACTAAAGAAGGAAAGGAAGAAAAAAATATATAACTAAAGAAAGAAAGAAAGAAAATAATATATAACTAAAGAAAGAAAGAAAGAAAATTATATATAACTAAAGAAAGAAAGAAAGAAAATGATATATAACTAAAGAAAGAAAGAAAGAAAATAATATGTAACTAAAGAAAGAAAGGAAGAAAATTATATATAACTAAAGAAAGAAAGGAAGAAAATTATATATAACTAAAGAAAGAAAGACAGAAAAGATTATATAACTAAAGAAAGAAAGAAAGAAACTAATATATAACTAAAGAAAGAAAGAAAATAATATATAACTAAAGAAGGAAAGGAAGAAAATAATATATAACTAAAGAAAGAAAGAAAGAAAATAATATATAACTAAAGAAGGAAAGGAAGAAAATAATATATAACTAAAGAAAGAAAGAAAGAAAATAATATATAACTAAAGAAAGAAAGAAAGAAAATTATATATAACTAAAGAAAGAAAGAAAGAAAATTATATATAACTAAAGAAAGAAAGAAAGAAAGTAATATATAACTAAAGAAAGAAAGAAAGAAAATTATATATAACTAAAGAAAGAAAGAAATTTATATATAACTTAAAGAAAGAAAGAAAATTATATATAACGAAAGAAAGAAAGAAAGAAAGAAAATAATATATAACTAAAGAAAGAAAGAAAGAAAATAATATATAACTAAAGAAAGAAAGAAAGAAAGAAAATAATATATAACTAAAGAAAGAAAGAAAGAAAATAATATATAACTAAAGAAAGAAAGAAAGAAAATAATATATAACTAAAGAAAGAAAGAAAGAAAATAATATATAACTAAAGAAAGAAAGAAAGAAAGAAAGAAAATAATATATAACTAAAGAAAGAAAGAAAGAAAATAATATATAACTAAAGAAAGAAAGAAAGAAAGAAAATAATATATAACTAAAGAAAGAAAGAAAGAAAATAATATATAACTAAAGAAAGAAAGAAAGAAAGAAAATAATATATAACTAAAGAAAGAAAGAAAGAAAATAATATATAACTAAAGAAAGAAAGAAAGAAAATAATATATAACTAAAGAAAGAAAGAAAGAAAATAATATATAACTAAAGAAAGAAAGAAAGAAAATTATATATAACTAAAGAAAGAAAGAAAGTTATATATAACTTAAAGAAAGAAAGAAAAGTATATATAACTAAAGAAAGAAAGAAAGAAAATAATATATAACTAAAGAAAGAAAGAAAGAAAGAAAATAATATATAACTAAATAAAGAAAGAAAGAAAATAATATATAACTAAAGAAAGAAAGAAAGAAAGAAAATAATATATAACTAAAAAAGAAAGAAAGAAAATAATATATAACTAAAGAAAGAAAGAAAGAAAATTATATATAACTAAAGAAAGAAAGAAAGAAAATAATATATAACTAAAGAAAGAAAGAAAGAAAATAATATATAACTAAAGAAAGAAAGAAAGAAAATAATATATAACTAAAGAAAGAAAGAAAGAAAATAATATATAACTAAAGAAAGAAATGTAGAAAATAATATATAACTAAAGAAAGAAAGAAAGAAAATAATATATAACTAAAAAAGAAAGAAAGAAAATAATATATAACTAAAGAAAGAAAGAAAGAAAATAATATATAACTAAAGAAAGAAATGTAGAAAATAATATATAACTAAAGAAAGAAAGAAAGAAAATAATATATAACTAAAGAAAGAAAGAAAGAAAATAATATATGACTGAAGAAAGAAAGGAAGAAAATAATATATAACTAAAGAAAGAAATGAAGAAAATAATATATAACTAAAGAAAGAAAGAAAGAAAATAATATATAACTAAAGAAAGAAATAAAGAAAATAATATATAACGAAAGAAAGAAAGAGAATTATATATAACTAAAGAAAGAAAGACAATTATATATAACTAAAGAAAGAAAGAAAATAATATATAACGAAAGAAAGAAAGAAAATTATATATAACTAAAGAAAGAAAGAAAATAATATATAACTAAAGAAAGAAAGAAAGAAAATAACATATAACTAAAGAAAGAATGTAAGAAAATTATATATAACGAAAGAAAGAAAGAAAATAATATATAACTAAAGAAAGAAAGAAAGAAAATAATATATAACTAAAGAAAGAAAGAAAGAAAATGATATATAACTAAAGAAAGAAAGAAAGAAAATAATATGTAACTAAAGAAAGAAAGGAAGAAAATTATATATAACTAAAGAAAGAAAGGAAGAAAATTATATATAACTAAAGAAAGAAAGACAGAAAAGATTATATAACTAAAGAAAGAAAGAAAGAAACTAATATATAACTAAAGAAAGAAAGGAAGAAAATTATATATAACTAAAGAAAGAAAGGTAGAAAATAATATATAACTAAAGAAAGAAAGAAAGAAAATAATATATAACTAAAGAAAGAAAGAAAGAAAATAATATATAACTAAAGAAGGAAAGGAAGAAAAAAATATATAACTAAAGAAAGAAAGAAAGAAAATAATATATAACTAAAGAAAGAAAGAAAGAAAATTATATATAACTAAAGAAAGAAAGAAAGAAAATGATATATAACTAAAGAAAGAAAGAAAGAAAATAATATGTAACTAAAGAAAGAAAGGAAGAAAATTATATATAACTAAAGAAAGAAAGGAAGAAAATTATATATAACTAAAGAAAGAAAGACAGAAAAGATTATATAACTAAAGAAAGAAAGAAAGAAACTAATATATAACTAAAGAAAGAAAGAAAATAATATATAACTAAAGAAGGAAAGGAAGAAAATAATATATAACTAAAGAAAGAAAGAAAGAAAATAATATATAACTAAAGAAGGAAAGGAAGAAAATAATATATAACTAAAGAAAGAAAGAAAGAAAATAATATATAACTAAAGAAAGAAAGAAAGAAAATTATATATAACTAAAGAAAGAAAGAAAGAAAATTATATATAACTAAAGAAAGAAAGAAAGAAAGTAATATATAACTAAAGAAAGAAAGAAAGAAAATTATATATAACTAAAGAAAGAAAGAAATTTATATATAACTTATAGAAAGAAAGAAAATTATATATAACGAAAGAAAGAAAGAAAGAAAGAAAATAATATATAACTAAAGAAAGAAAGAAAGAAAATAATATATAACTAAAGAAAGAAAGAAAGAAAGAAAATAATATATAACTAAAGAAAGAAAGAAAGAAAATAATATATAACTAAAGAAAGAAAGAAAGAAAATAATATATAACTAAAGAAAGAAAGAAAGAAAATAATATATAACTAAAGAAAGAAAGAAAGAAAGAAAGAAAATAATATATAACTAAAGAAAGAAAGAAAGAAAATAATATATAACTAAAGAAAGAAAGAAAGAAAGAAAATAATATATAACTAAAGAAAGAAAGAAAGAAAATAATATATAACTAAAGAAAGAAAGAAAGAAAGAAAATAATATATAACTAAAGAAAGAAAGAAAGAAAATAATATATAACTAAAGAAAGAAAGAAAGAAAATAATATATAACTAAAGAAAGAAAGAAAGAAAATAATATATAACTAAAGAAAGAAAGAAAGAAAATTATATATAACTAAAGAAAGAAAGAAAGTTATATATAACTTAAAGAAAGAAAGAAAAGTATATATAACTAAAGAAAGAAAGAAAGAAAATAATATATAACTAAAGAAAGAAAGAAAGAAAGAAAATAATATATAACTAAATAAAGAAAGAAAGAAAATAATATATAACTAAAAAAGAAAGAAAGAAAGAAAATAATATATAACTAAAAAAGAAAGAAAGAAAATAATATATAACTAAAGAAAGAAAGAAAGAAAATTATATATAACTAAAGAAAGAAAGAAAGAAAATAATATATAACTAAAGAAAGAAAGAAAGAAAATAATATATAACTAAAGAAAGAAAGAAAGAAAATAATATATAACTAAAGAAAGAAAGAAAGAAAATAATATATAACTAAAGAAAGAAATGTAGAAAATAATATATAACTAAAGAAAGAAAGAAAGAAAATAATATATAACTAAAAAAGAAAGAAAGAAAATAATATATAACTAAAGAAAGAAAGAAAGAAAATAATATATAACTAAAGAAAGAAATGTAGAAAATAATATATAACTAAAGAAAGAAAGGAAGAAAATTATATATAACTAAAGAAAGAAAGAAAGAAAATAATATATAACTAAAGAAAGAAAGAAAGAAAATAATATATAACTAAAGAAAGAAAGAAAGAAAATAATATATAACTAAAAAAAGAAAGAAAGAAAATAATATATAACTAAAGAAAGAAAGAAAGAAAATAATATATAACTAAAGAAAGAAAGAAAGAAAATTATATATAACTAAAGAAAGAAATGTAGAAAATAATATATAACTAAAGAAAGAAAGAAAGAAAATAATATATAACTAAAGAAAGAAAGAAAGAAAATAATATATAACTAAAGAAAGAAAGAAAGAAAATTATATATAACTAAAGAAAGAAAGAAAGAAAATAATATATAACTAAAGAAAGAAATGTAGAAAATAATATATAACTAAAGAAAGAAAGAAAGAAAATAATATATAACTAAAGAAAGAAAGAAAGAAAATAATATATAACTAAAGAAAGAAAGAAAGAAAATTATATATAACTAAAGAAAGAAAGAAAGAAAATAATATATAACTAAAGAAAGAAATGTAGAAAATAATATATAACTAAAGAAAGAAAGAAAGAAAATAATATATAACTAAAGAAAGAAAGAAAGAAAATAATATATAACTAAAAAAAGAAAGAAAGAAAATAATATATAACTAAAGAAAGAAAGAAAGAAAATAATATATAACTAAAGAAAGAAAGAAAGAAAATAATATATAACTAAAAAAAGAAAGAAAGAAAATAATATATAACTAAAGAAAGAAAGAAAGAAAATAATATATAACTAAAGAAAGAAAGAAAGAAAATTATATATAACTAAAGAAAGAAATGTAGAAAATAATATATAACTAAAGAAAGAAAGAAAGAAAATAATATATAACTAAAGAAAGAAAGAAAGAAAATTATATATAACTAAAGAAAGAAAGAAAGAAACTAATATATAACTAAAGAAAGAAATGTAGAAAATAATATATAACTAAAGAAAGAAAGAAAGAAAATAATATATAACTAAAGAAAGAAAGAAAGAAAATAATATATAACTAAAGAAAGAAAGAAAGAAAATAATATATAACTAAAGAAAGAAAGAAAGAAAATAATATATAACTAAAAAAAGAAAGAAAGAAAATAATATATAACTAAAGAAAGAAAGAAAGAAAATAATATATAACTAAAGAAAGAAAGAAAGAAAATTATATATAACTAAAGAAAGAAATGTAGAAAATAATATATAACTAAAGAAAGAAAGAAAGAAAATAATATATAACTAAAGAAAGAAAGAAAGAAAATAATATATAACTAAAGAAAGAAAGAAAGAAAATTATATATAACTAAAGAAAGAAAGAAAGAAACTAATATATAACTAAAGAAAGAAATGTAGAAAATAATATATAACTAAAGAAAGAAAGAAAGAAAATAATATATAACTAAAGAAAGAAAGAAAGAAAATAATATATAACTAAAGAAAGAAAGAAATAAAATTGTATATAACCAAAGAAAGAAAGAAAGAAAGAAAATAATATATAACTAAAGAAAGAAATGTAGAAAATAATATATAACTAAAGAAAGAAAGAAAGAAAATAATATATAACTAAAGAAAGAAAGAAAGAAAATAATATATCACTAAAGAAAGAAAGAAAGAAAATAATATATAACTAAAGAAAGAAAGAAAGAAAATAATATATAACTAAAGAAAGAAAGAAAGAAAATAATATATAACTAAAGAAAGAAATGTAGAAAATAATATATAACGACCATTGTTAGCCTCTTCAAAATGCAAATTCGGACGGTCAAACGCTTAAGTGCACAACTCAAGGCATCGGACGACGCACGATTATGGTTTTTGGTGTGATTTCAAGTGAGGGCCACATTACGCTACCTCACATCTTAGAAGTTGACTTCAAAGTCAACTTCAAAGTGTAACTGGATGCGTTGAAGAGTGTGGTGATGCCCATGGTGCAATCAAGTGGCCGCTAGCAGACCCTGGGTATCGTAGCAAGACTAGGCGCCGGTCTACAAGACCAAAGAGACCTAGGCTTGGCTTCAGAAGGAGTGCTACGACTTTGTACCCTTCTCTCACTGGTCCCCCCTCCTTTACTGACCTGAACCCGCTGGACTACTTTGTTTGGTAATAAGTCGAGAACATCACCAACATAACCTCCCACAATACCAAAGCCAGCTTGATCGCCGCTATCCGTATTCGCCGATCTCCCGCCAGCGCTTGTGTAAAATACATGCTCCCAGTTCTGGACCAGTATGGAGGCGGTGATTGAGGCTGAAGGCGGCTACATGGAATAGATGTCAACTCTACTACATAATCAAGTTACCTGAATTGAAAAAAAAAAGTTTTAAAATAAAGGTGAAATGGTGTTTTCCTGAAGACGACAATTTTATCGTTCCACCCTGTAAAGTATAAGAAAGGAGAAAGAGAAAGAAAAGAACGGGCATATCAGAAAAGAGAGAGAGAGAGAGGGAGAGAGAGAGATGAAAAAAGGAAAGAAAAGAAAACGGATGACAGAAAAGAAGAAAGAGAAAGAAAGAAAATAATGGAGAAAGACAGGAAAGAAAGAAAGATAAAAACAATAAAATGAAAGGTTAACAAAAAAAAAAAGAAAAAGAAAGGAAGGAAAAAGCTAAAACAAACAAGATGATTAATCTACCGAAAAGCCGCACGTTATTTGTTGTCTCATTGTCTTCAAATTAATCTCTGCTGACGTAAAAAAAAGCCCCAAAACCGGTGTTACGTGTCACGCAACATGTCGTCTAACAAGGCCGAGAGATTCTCTTTTGCTTTCGCCTTTTTTGTTTTTTCTTTTTTCTTTTTTCTTTTTGTTTCTTTTAGTTTGTTTGCTCTTTTTCCCTTTCTTAAATAAACTAAATAAAAATCCCACCAGAATTTTAAAAAAATAAATAAATAAATCAAAACAAAGTCGTAATAAATCGGTCAACTCAGGACGCAAACACGCGTTTCATACAAAAATGGAGGTCAATGGAGGCGGTAGGAGTTCTATTGGCTTCTGTAAACAAATCAACGAGAAGTCAAGTATAGACCAGTCTTTCGTTAGCCTTCAGGCTAACTTCAGAGTACAACGCCTGCAAATAAGGGATCCGACATTACCGCTTATACGATGCGCCTTAAATATGTTTCAAGACTTGAGGGAGGGGTATGGCCACTTTTATTGATTGTACACACATGAAACTCTAGTCCCCTTGGAAGTAATCTTCTCTGGTTGCAATGCACTTGTTGTACCGTTCCAACAACATTTTGAAGGCCCCATAGAAGTCTTCTTGTGCAAGCGTGTCAACGACCCTTGTGTCACAGCCTCTTTCATCTCCTCAATTGTCTCATAACGACAGCCTCTAAGGTTTTAATTGAGTTTAGGGAATAACCAAAAGTCACAGCGAACTAGGTCTGGACTGTAGGAAAGTTGCGGAACTGTCTTCATCCTCATCTTGGTCAAATAGTCTGTGAAAATAGTGGAGTTGTGGACTCGTGTTTCACGCAAATCTTCCGCATCTTAAGTTCCTCGCGAATAATTCTTTATTTGGTCAGTCAACTCTGGTGTTCTGGCTTCCTTACTCCTCCCACACCTCAAATAGTTCCTCGCAGACTCCCTCCCTTCCTTGAATCTCTTATGCCACTCAATACTGATGCTCGATTCATACAAAATGGTCCAAAAGCAGTCTGAAGCATTCCATACGTTTCTGTGGCATTTTTTCCAAGTTTAAAACAGAATTTTATTGCATATCGTTCTTCTAAACTCCATTAAAGTATTTGTAAAACATACGCAGGGATGTGGCGATGGGGCAGAGGCAGTTTGTCTGACAGTGCGTGACCGATTCGATTTCAGTCGCTTTTATTAACTCTATCTAAGAGAGTGAGAGACTCGTGGTAGATGCTCCAACTTAAGCGTGAAAACAATGCTCCGTGCATGAGCGAATTTTGGCTTGAAAAATATGGGATACTCTTTAGATTGAGTAATTTTCTAGCAGGGGAGAAAAACACGCTTTCTTTGCAACAGACTTGGCAATGTCGTTAATCTATTTGTGCTAGTTCATGTTGCCTGCGTATGTTAGGTCGAAGAATTTGAAAGGTGGGCTCTCAGGTAGGGCGTTATTTGTCATGGCAATTGGTGCTGGAGAACGTTTATTTTGTAGTTGTTAAAAGAAATAAGCTTACTCTTAGCAGCATCAATTTATGCCCCATTCAACAACAGATTGAAGATCATTTTCCAGGGTTCCTGTCATAGCGTTGGATATGTGTATATTCGTTTCTCTCTCGTGTCTATTATAGAGAGTGGTGTCATCAGCAAATACACCCATTTCAGAAAAATTACCTACTCCGATTAATTAGTTTATTGTCAGTAGCTTACCGGGATATGCCAACGTATCTGATGAAAGCTAAGTATGCAGTTGTCCAAAGTGATCCTCCCCCGTCATTTCAGGTGGCTTGGAAACTGGATCCCCCACATTATACTGATCACGTGGGATAAGGTGCAATTCAGTTCCAGAAGTGCATCCTCCAAAGCATTACTTCCTCCTTTGAGAGGTTACAGTGGTTAAGTGGTTAACGACACGGACCTTAGTGTTTTAATTCGAATCCAGTTCGTTCCACAGAAACCATTTCATTTAGGATGTTGACAACCTTTACGTGGTCCCCCCCCCGTAAGTATCCGATGTCTTTCTAAAAAGAATTCTGACGAGAAAAAATATCGGGGAAACCAATGCCAGCAACAGAATCTTCGTATTCATACGATATGATGATGACTTTCTCCTTCGGTTTATTGTTTTACTAGCAGGGAGACCCGGCATTACCCGGGATTAAATGAGGCTCAACGAATGTTTCACACACCTATATTTTATTGCGATCGAAATCAATGAAATCGATCATTTTTCAATCAAATCGATTAATCGCCTATTCTAGTTAGGGACCCAGTGCGGTGCACCGGGAAGAAGCTTCACATTCGTGCCGCAATGACTCCATCCACAATACATTGAAATTTACATTGCACTGTAAAGAAACTACTGTTGGTTTTGTAAAATTATTTTTATATAATAGCTTGAATTAAAGTTTAAAATACAAACGTCAAGTATCATGGTTCAGTTGTGCTCTAAATAGAAACATTCATTTCGAACGCGCTCCTGTCATATCAATGAATATTGTCGATTTTATATGGCTGGCCTTACTGCTTGTGCGGTGATAATGGCTTGAATTTAAGTTTAAAATAAAAAGTCAAGTATCATGGTGCAATTGTGCTTTAAACAGAAACATTCATTTCGAACGGGTTTCTGGCATATCAGAGAACCTACTGTCGTTTTATATGCCGGGCCTTTCTGCTTGTTTGTTAATAAACCTTCTGAAATGTACTTGTGATGTTAGGCTGTATAAGGTGTTATCTTTAGCCAAAATCGCCTGTTATCTCTTTCATCGAGATTTTTTATTATTATCGATTTTCGATACTTATCAAAGACATTCCAATACAAAACCTATCTGAGAACACCGCAAGATACATAAAGTACATTTCTGTGAACTTTCATAAAAATCGGCCCAGCCGTCTTGGAGTCCATAGGGAACGAACTAGCACAAAGTTCCTTATATATATATATATATATATATATATATATATATATATATATATATATATATATATATATATATATATATGTACTGATGAGCTGTGATACAGCGAAACAGTACTGTATGTGGATGGCTATAAATGCTCCCTATTATGGGTTGAGCACATTGGGCAGTGATAAACAAACTGCTATTATCGTATTAAGTGATGCTCTTTGAGTAAACAAATTGAGCTTAGGCGTTTGGACAATTTGTGAACATTGTTAATTCACATACCCATCTTAGCAGTAGTTGAATAGCATAACGGTTAGAAGGCCGACTGTCGTTTAGGCGATCGATTTTCAAACCTGGATTGAGGTACTTGCTTGTCTAGCGGCACTGATGAGCTGTGATATAGCAAAACAGTACTGTATGACTATATATATATATATATATATATATATATATATATATGTATATTAGTTTTTTTGAAAAAATAAATCCAGCAGAGTGCTCAATTAAAAGGAAAATCCGAAATATAAGAGCGTATTTATATTTTGTATTTTTTGTACAGAAAGTTGTTAGACGAGACAAGTGATTGATACCGTCCGTTTCAAGCCCGATAATTAGGACCGTTTAAGATATCCATATCAAGCTCTCTTCAGCCATCTCGAGTATTGGCTGAAGAGAGCTTGATATGGATATCTTAAACGGTCCTAATTATCGGGCTTGAAACGGACGGTACCAATCACTTGTCTCGTCTAACAACTTTCTGTACACAAAATACAATCTATATATATATATGTGTGTGTGTGTGTGTGTGTGTGTGTGTGTGTGTGTGTGTGTGTGTGTGTGATGATTGCTACTTCTTGATAAAAGTTTGCCTCCTCTTCAGTTAAGTGTTGTGCGTCTTTGTGCGAGTAGGGGACTTTTTAACCCAGCTTTAGTCCTCTATGAAAGTACACATGTGACATAAAACTGCATCTTGTAAAAGTGATCGCATGATAATATCGTGAATCCTCGAATGTCGGGTCAGTTCACTTTTAGATTTGCACATTAGACCACAAATATGACAACTTAGTATTGCGGATATGCTGAAAAAGCCCCCTCATATGACTGTTGTTCCTGCCTTTGATTGTGTGATTTCAGATGATTTAAACCCCTGGCTTTTGACAAAGACTATCTGCCACATACAGTGCACTTCAGTTCCTGTTGTAATTTCTTTCACATTATATTTTCGTCCTGCTGTCTTAAAACACGTCTTAAGACAACAAGATCTACATGCTGCTCTTCGAAAATTTTACAACTTTCTTCAAAGTGATCGATCTTTCGCTTGCGTTTCCCAGTAAGGTGCATCCATCTCGAGTATTTTCAAGTAGTTTTTCATAGAATCCTTAAACTTTTTTCTTGGTTTATGATGTGCTTTTTTACCTAAAGCCCTCCAGTTAATATTAGGTATTCTCCCAATACAACTTTGGTGAAACCTTTCCAATAACTTGAGATGCCTTCTATATGTTGCCAAAGTCTCTGACGCATATAGCAGCATAGTGATAACGCATGCTTTTTAAACACTTAGCTTTGTTTTTTATGTGATTCCCCGATCTGAGAACACACGTTTCTCCAGTTTGCCAAAAGCAGAACAGGTTTTAGCTATTCTGTAATTTATTTCAGTCATCAAGCGTACAGCCCTTACTCAGCGTACTACCCAGATATACAAGATTGTCACTGACATTTAACATCTTACCATCAACCAAGATGTTTGGTTCAACATATGGCATTCCTATAGGAGAGGAATACATAACATATGTTTTCTTGGGACTGATGGACAGTTCAAAAGCTTTACAAACCTCTGATAACTTGTTCATAATCAACTGTGTGTCTGTTTCTGAATGTGAAACAAGGTTTGCATCATAAAAGTTCAAGCACAAGGTTCTGAAAAGTTTTCGACTTTGCGTTGAAACGTCTAAGGTTAAAAAGTTTACCTTATGTACAAAGCCGAAACTTCGCCCCATGGTTGCAATTGTTAAAAGCATGCATCAGCATCACAGCAAAATATATGGAAAAATAATGTAGGAGCAAGTATATTAGCTTGTTTTACAGAGTTTTCAATTGAAATTGGATCAGAGAAAGATCCATTAAAGTTCGCTCTGGCTATCATATTATGGTATAACTGCTGAAGCAACT
Source organism: Euprymna scolopes (assembly GCF_053919585.1). Lineage (NCBI taxonomy): Eukaryota > Metazoa > Mollusca > Cephalopoda > Sepiida > Sepiolidae > Euprymna > Euprymna scolopes. The sequence continues at coordinate 11,553,376 of NC_136512.1, forward strand.
CCACAAAAGTAGTAGGCCAGTCTAGTTTCCTTTGAATCTTCCAGAGTGCATTGCGATTGATTCTATCAAAAGCTTTTGTCAGATCGATAAAAAAATTTATACAAAGGCGCTCGCTGCTCCAAACATTTTTCCGTTAACTGCCATGCAGTGAATATCGTGTACATTGTGTGGCAGTCAAATAAAAAACAACATTGATTGTCTAGTATGATGGAGGGGCAAATCCATCGCAACAAACTATTAAATATCTTTGCTAAAATCTTTCCCACTGTTTCAAGCAAACTAATGCCTCTACAATCACCACACTCAGATTCTAACCCCTTTCCTTTAAAAATTGGGATCAATATTGCATCTATTCAAACTTTAGGGATAGCATGCCAAAAAGCAAGGATGAGTGTATAGACTGCGTTGATAGTAATAATTCAACAGGTATCCCATCAAGTTCGGGTGCTTTGCCCTTATTAATCTCTGTTAACGTTCTTTTGGGTCTCATCGATTCTGGGATCAGTTTTCATCTCATCAACAATTTGTTTTTGACTATGTTATCAATAACAATTTCATTTACGGATTATCCAAATAATCTCCAAAATGTTCTGTCCATCGTTCCATGATCCTCTCAACATTGTTTAAAAGGACAGAACTATCTTTGTATATATATATATATATATATATATATATATATATATATATATATATGTGTGTGTGTGTGTGTGTGTGTGTGTGTGTGTGTGTGTATATATATTTTTTTTTAAATAGGCATCATCACTTATCAAGGCCCAGAGGCGACTCGAGGATAAGGGTATACAGTAGTCAAGTTTCCTGATGAAGGCTTATAAACCGAAAATTTTAAACTTTAAATAAATATTTTGTTTATTTAAAAAAAATACAGATACGCACGTAGTTGTCTTTCTAATCTCATATTTCGAATATATATATATATATATATATATGTGTGTGTGCGTGTGTGTGTGTGTGTGTGGGTATATGTATATATATATATATATATATATATATATATATATATATATATATATATATATATATATATTTAAATAAGCTGGTGGTCATTAACAATGTGTATTTTTTTAACATTAGTTTATTATTCCGTGTCTTGGTTTTTCATTAAAAATTATGTTTAGATCATTGTAATAATGTTTTTAAATCATTGAAATCGTTTTTAACGCGTTTCAGACGTTCTGTGAACCGTCCTCTTCAGAAAATATTTAAAATGATTAGAATATAATCAAGACGTGTAAAAAATGAAAAAAAGATTTTCGTAGTTCATTTGAAATGTTCCAAGAGGTGGAAACATGTGTACACGATTCTACTTTTCATTCGTATGTCCAATTTTTATTACTGGTTCATTGGGCTGAACTGTTGTCTTATGTTTCTCTCATTATTATTACAATGATCTAAACGTTGGACTTTCTGTGTATCTGTGTGTCTGTGTGTCTGTCTGTGTACATTTCCCTACGCAATAACTCTGTCAATTTTAAGTCTGCAGACTCCAAATTTGATATACAGGGTACTGAGATTTTGGAAAATCTTTGTGATTGGTTTTCGGCCAGAAATTTAGCTGTTAAGAGGTCAAAGTTAAACGTCTTTACATTTGAGAACTCTACCACACTTCTCCGACAATTTTGGATCTAAACACTTGAAATTTTAGATATAGGTTCCTTGGACATGGATCTAACTTAATAAATTGATTTGAGCCAGAAACAATAAATGTTAAGGGGTCATAATAGGGGTCAAAGGTTAAAAAAAATTGACCTCTGCGTCAATTTCTTGTCTAAACATTTGAAAATTGACATAAAGGGTATTCAGAGATAAGGCAAGCTTTTTCATCGGTTTGGGTCGAAATTATTTTTAGTGACCAATATATAAATGTATGTATGTATGCATGTATGTCTGCCTAAAACTTTCGACATGGGCGACAGATTTCATCACGATCAGTATCATTTTAAAGTGTGACCTTTCAGACGACAAATATCGAAAAATTGGCTAAAAACATTAATATCTTCACCTTCAACTGGGAACTTTTCTACAGGGGGGGGGCTTTTTTCGCCGATATTTTTGAAAGTCATCCTCTCATTTCGATTGTCTAGCCTTAATTTTAAAGAATTTAACTTCCAGTTTGGCGATGGTCGTAACAGCATAAACATCAGGTTTTCCCCGTTCTTTTCCTCCTCCGCGGTACGAGTTCCAGCCTGCCTTCCTACTACCACTTTTTTTTCTTTTTCTTTTTTTGCTCAACAGACACATCCAAACACCCGGGCAACGCCGGGCTGAAATGCTAGTATATCTATAAAAGTGAACGTATCTGTGTATCTATAAAAGTGAACGTATCTGTGTATCTGTGCGTGTGTGTGCGTGTGTGTGCGTGTGTGTGTGTGTGTGTGTGTGTGTGTGTGTGTGTGTGTGTGTGTGTGTGTGTGTGTTTGCATTTCCCTACACAATAACTCTGTCAATTTTCAGTCTACTGACCCGAAATTTGATATACAGGGAATGATGTTTGGACAAAATCTTTGTAATCCGTTCTTGGTAAGACATTTTGCTGTTAATGGGTCAAAGTTCAAAGATTGGACCTTTGAGAACTCTACTAAACTCCTCCACCAGTTTTAAGTATAAACAATTGAAATTTTAGATATAGATTACTTGGACATGGATCTAACTTAATAATTTGATTTGAGCCCAAAACAATAAACGTGAAGCGGTCAATATACGGGCCAAATTTTTTTTTTTAAATTGACCTCCGCGGTCTCTACCAAATTACTCAGAAAATTTCTGATCTAAACATTTGAAATTTGACATAAAGGGTATTCAGAGATAGGGCAAGCTTTTTAGTCGCTTTGGATCGAAAATTTGAGCTATCAATATATAAATGTATGTATGTATGTTTGCATGTCTGCCTAAAACTTTCGACAGAGGCGACGGATTTTCACAAGATCAGTATCGTTTGTAGCTCGACCCTTTAGACGACAAATATCGAAAAATTGGCCAAAAACATTAATTTCTTCACCCTCAACTGGGCACTTTTCTACAGTGAAGGATCGCTTTTTTTCGCCGATATTTTCGAAAGTCATCCCCTCTTTTCGATTGTCTAGCCTTAATTAAAACCTGAGAATTCGTAAGGCTTTCCGGATAGGCCCGACGAATTCTCACGAGAATGAAACGCATTCAAATACAATTGTTTATACTCAAAATTGTCGGAGGAGTTTAGTAGAGTTCCCAAAGGTCAAACAGTGGATCTTTGACCCATTAACAGCAAAATGTCTGGCCGAGAACGAGTTACAAGGATTTTGTCCAAATCTCATTACCCTGTATATCAAATTTCGGGTCAGTAGACTGAAAATTGACAGAGTTATTGTGTAGGGAAATGCAAACAGACACACACACACACACACGTTCACTTTTATAGATATATTAGCATTTCAGCCCGGCGTTGCCCTGGTGTTTGGATGTGTCTGTTGAGCAAAAAAAAAAAGAAAGAAAGTGGTAGTAGGAAGGCAGTTTCGAACCGGTACCGTGAAGGGGGAAAAGAACGGGGAAAAACGTTACGTCTTTGCTGTTACGACTACATTCGAATCGGGAATGACGTAGGTTTTAATTAAGGCTAGACAATCGAAAAGAGACGATGACTTTCGAAAATATCGGTGAAAAAAGCGACCCCTCACTGTAGAAAAGTTCCCAGTTGAGGGTGACGAAATTAATGTTTTTAGCCAATTTTTCGGTATTTGTCGTCTGAAAGGTCGAGCTTCAAACAATACTGATCTTGTGAAAATCCGTCGTCTCTATCGAAAGTTTTAGGCAGACATGCAAACATATGTACATACATTTATATATTGATAGCTCAAATTTTCGACCCAAACCAGTTAAAAAGCTTGCCCTATCTCTGAATACCCTTTATGTCAAATTTCAAATGTTTAGACAAGAAATTTTCTGAGTAATTTGGTAAAGACCGCGGAGGTTCAATTTTTTTTTAAACTTTAACCCCTATTATGACCGCTTAACATTTATTATTTTGGGCTCAAATCAAATTATTAAGTTAGATCCATGTCCAAGGAATCTATATCTAAAATTTCAATTGTTTATACTCAAAACTGGTGGAGGAGTTTGGTAGAGTTCTCAAAGGTCCAATCTTTGAACTTTGACACTTTATCATTGTTGTTGTTGTTGTTGTTGTTGTTGTTGATGATGATGATGATGATGATGATGATGATGATGATGATGATGATGAAGAAGAAGAAGAAGAAGAAGAAGAAGAAGAAGAAGAAGAAGAAGAAGAAGAAGAAGGAAACCTAATGAAAGCAGTGAATGCATGGGCAGTCAGTGTTTTGAGATACAGTGCGTGAATTTTAGAATGGTCTTACAAGGAGTTGCATGCCATGGACATCAAAACAAGCAAAGTTTTACCAATGTTTGGTATATTTCACATTGAAGTAGCGTAGCAAAGCTGTATCAAAAGAGGAAAAACGATGGGAGAGGATGGAAAAGTGCAAAAGATTGTGTGAGAACCGAGGAGATGTCGTTGACGGAACATGTGGTTAGAAGTGAGGAGTCGATGCTTAAGGTTGTGGCCAATGAAGTAGAGGTATGTGAGACCAAGACCGCTTATGTGAAATGTATGGATAGAGAAAGGGTAGAGGAACTGACTAGGAAGAAAATGCATGGAAGGTTCTTCCAGGATATAGCAGAAGTCGCTGATGAAAGATCATGGCAATGGCTTAGAGCTAGATATCTGGCTAAGAGTACTGAAGCTTTTATTTGTGCAGCACAAGAGCAGGCATTAGGAACACGATTGTTCAAAAAAGTGATTCTAGGAGAGGAAGTTTCTGCAGAATGCCGGATTTGTGGTAAGACCCCAGAGTCAATTGCGCACCTTGCAACATGGTTTAGTGGACTGGCCCAGAGAGAGTACTGCAAACGACACGATTGCATGGGACTCCGGATATATTGGGAGGTGTGTACAAAGGTTGGGGTGAAGTATGCTGGAAAATAGTTTGAGGAGGTGTCTGATGAAGTGAGAACAAGTGAGGATGGCCAGGTAGAGGTATTGTGGGACAAAAGTGTCATAACGACCAAGCAATTGGAACATAATCGTCCGTATTTGGTCGTCATTGACACAGTCTAAAAAAACTGGCAAATTGTAGACTTTTCAATACCCTTGGACAGGAATGTGAGAGAGAAGGAGAACGAGAAGTGGAGCAATTATGCTCCATTGGCCTTGGAGATAAGGTATATACACGGGGTTAAAATACAAATAATCCCGGTTGTAGTTGGTACACTAGCAGTAGTATCAAGTCGTCTGCAAGGATAATTGAAAAAAAAAACTACAAGTCCCCGATGTTTACGGTGGCCTTCAAACCTCTGCAATTGTAGGTACCACCAACATCCTTAGAAAACCCCTTGATCTTTGAAGCTCCTGGTTTGGAGTCGGGATTAAGGAAAATCCTCTGGAAATGAATCCCATCCCTTTCCAGACAGACGTTGATACGAAATCAGAATTATTATTATTATTATTATTATTATTATTATTATTATTATTATTATTATTATTATTATTATTATTATTATTATTCTACATTGAACTGGTGTTATTTTGGCGAGGAAGGGAGTCGTTTTTACTTTTTACGGTTTTAAAGGAGTTACTTCCTTTATGGCGACTCATTCCTCAATAAATCTATTAGTGATGTGTCGATTTTAATATTTTCCCGATTCCGATACAATTATCGATTCCGTACTAAATACCCGATATCTATACAAATACTGATCCCGATTCCGATTCCAAGTACAAATCTCTAAATATTTAACTTTAGAGTTAGCTATAGAATTTTTTTTTTGGGGGGGGGGTGTTGTTTTTGTTTTTTTGTTTTGTTTTGTTTTTTGTTTTTTCACGATTACCTTAAAAAAAACACGTTAAATGTGCAGATATTTTCTTTAAAGATAGAAATACATTTTTGGGTGATGATCTTTCAATTTTAGTTTTATTGTTTGAAATTAAAATATTTTATTATTTCATCATTACTATAAGCAGTGCCAGGT
>NC_136512.1:11561914-11591914 GCF_053919585.1 Euprymna scolopes
TTTTGACCCCTTTGCAGCCCATTCTCAGGATAAAAACTGATTTAAAAGTTTTCTTACATGTCTGAATACCCTATACACCAAATTTGAAGTATGTAGATAAAACATTCGTTGAATATATAGGTTGAGAAGTATCCTCACACACACACACACACACACACACACACATTCTCACTTTTATAGATTTACAGATTAAATCGTCAATCTATAATGCTCAAAAATAACATATCATTTTCCAGTGGTCTGTCATGAATTTTGTAAATGACCATACTGTTGGTATCTAACGCTTAACTTTTAAATAGATATTCTTGGTCTGTCACACCCAAGAGTATATTTATCGGTCTGTCATGCTTAAATTTAAAATAAGAATTCATTTTTTGTCATGAAAACGTTTAAAGCAGCATTTTCGATGGTCTGTCATACTTCGTTTTAAAACAGACTATTTGTTGGTCTGTCAGCCTTAAATTTTAATACCTGCATATTCGTTGGTCTGTTTTACTATGTTTTAATATGATAATCGGCCTGCCAAGTTTCAGCTTTAAATAGCATATTTGCTGGTCTGCCAAGCTGTTTATTTATCTCTCAAACTGTTGGTTGGTCTGTCAAGCTGTCTGTTAGTCTGTCATGTTAGTCTGTCAAGTTGTATGCTACACTTAACTTGTAAATAACATTTTCAACGCTTTTGTCATGCTTAAATTTTGAAGATATGTTCGTCAGTCTGTCGTAATTAAGTTTGTCATAACAAATCGTTATTTCAGAAATAGATTTTTCGTTGGTTTGTTTGGTATAGAGTGTTTGTTGGTCTGTTAACCATATATTTTAATTAATTTTAATATGTACGCATTCGTTAGTCTGTCTTGCCTAAGATTGAATAACAATCAGTTGGTCTGTCACACTGGTTGCCAATAATCTGGCATTGATCTGTTATCCATAAATTTTGAATACAATATATTTAATGTGTCAGACTGTTCGTTGGTCTGTCATCATGTTTGTAGGTATGTCGGACCATTTGTTGCTTTGGCAACATATTTGTTATTTTGCCAGGTCGTTTGCTGGTCTGTCAGTCTGTTTGTTGTTGCGTCAAACCGTTTGTTAGTTTGTCTGCATGTATGTTTGTGTGGCAGACGATTTGTTCACCTGTCAATATGCTTGTGGGTGTGTCAGACTGTTAGTCTGTCAACATGTTGATTGATATATTTATATATGTGTTGGTTTATCAGTTTGTTCCTTATTATCAAACCGTCTGTAGGTCTGTCTGCATGTTTATTTTTGTGTTAGACCGTTGTGGTGGTCTGTCAGCATTTGTATTCGTCTGTCAGACTGTTAGATGGTCTGTCAGCATGTTTGTTGGTGTGTCATGCTTAAGTTTGAAATAAAAATTCGTTGTTATGTGACAGGTAAAGTTTAAAATAGCACTTCTGCTTGTCTGTCGCGTTTTAACTTTAAATTACTTTCGTCGCTGAACGTGTTAATTGAATTGAAATATTGTTTGTTTGGCGTATTTTTTTTTTTATGGTTTTTCTTTCCCCCGCCCTTTCTCTTCGTTTTTTAAACAAAGGGACACTGCTTTCAATCGACGCTTTGACTAAAGTGCGACCGAGATTCAATGAAAGGCTCGGAACGAGTTTATTCAAAGCGATTGTGAGGATAGCGTCTTCAGAAACGAGGAGGAAGGGGAAAAAGTGTAACGCGTGGCTTGGGCAAAGACCAAAGAATGTCGATCGCTACAGGGGGGAGGGAGCGCGTTGGGTTGAGTTAAAGGCAGAAAAGAAGACGCTGGTTACGAATAAGACCAAGACTGGACAAGACAAGCAATCAGATAATCATGAATTAATTATGATATGCACTGAGAGAGAGAGAGAGAGAGAGAGAGAGAGAGAGAGAAAGAAAGAGAGAGAGAGAGAGAAAAAGAGAGAGAGAGAGCTGCTGATGAAAACAAGATATTCGTCTATTTACAGTGTTTTCTCCATAAAACGAACTGTATAAGCGAAAGGACGCTATCTTAGCAAAAGGATTGTATGTAACTGGCACACTCACACTGGTGTCACGATCTGGCACAACCTGAGTAAGTTATATTTATACCAATGATACGTCCTTGAAAATCAGTCTGACAAAGAATTTGACACTTTTGACACTTTTGAATTATCTTGCATCTGTCAGGCTGGGGTGTGGTTTTGGGATGGTCACTCTTCCAGGTCATTGCCTCCAGATTTTCGGGCGAAGTAAGCATTACTTTCTGCTTGAGGCTCCCCTACTAAGAAATACCGCCGGAGCTGTCTAGGTATTTTTTTTTTTTAAAAAAAGGTCAGCGTGCTTCTTCTTTGGGAGTGCTAACTTGACTTTCTCCTCACCTTCCGACCTTGTGTCACATCTTCCTGCGATGGGAAGGAAATAAATCCCTACCAATCGAGGTTCGCTGTGGTGTCATTCAGGCAACCAAGGAGGTGACTGGAATCCGCAGACATTTCTTTGTCGGGATAAATTATGGGTCAGCTCGGTGTGAGGTTGTGCGTCCTATCTGGCATTATTAATGTCAGATGACAAATGAGTTACTTCCCTTGAATGGATATACAGGAAGTAAATTCTGGAAATAACTGGATATTTGCCAGCTGTAAAGGTCAACTTGACCTGATAATTTTGCACAAGCCTACGATAATGTATAGGCGATAACTCTATTTAAACTGACGGAAAAGGCGATTTCAATTTTGAAAACCGGCATATTTTTTCAATTAAATTAGATATACATTTTTATCTACATAATATTTTACTTGTTCCTTATTAAATCCGTGCGTTACGTTTTGAAAAAAAAAGGCCAGATATAAATTTTGAATGGCAAACTGCTTCAAAAATCGCCAAATTCACAATATTTGGCTTTCAAAAGCAAATCTAACAACCCTGGATAAGAATATGAGAGTGATCTTCCTTTGTGTAGTCTTGTTTTCAAATATCATTATAATAATATACGATTATTGTTGTAGTAGTAGTGTGAATAGGTAACTCATAGTAATTTCGACGTGTAATGGTTCTTAACCTAACAAAAGAAATTAAAGAAACGTTATGTAAAAAAGGGAAGATTCGAAAGAAACAAGGCTAAAAAAAGCACATTTTCTACCAAGAAGTGCTTGACTGAATGAGTAAATTAAAGATGGTCTCTTTCAATGTGATTTTATTATTTATATTGAACTATGTAGCACAATATTATTTTCCGAGTATTTATTAGTAATTATTAATTGATCTTATTTAAGTCAATTCTATATATAAAATGTAATGGACATTATTTTCATAGAAATGTTAATAAACTAAAATGTGCTGCATGTTAGTGGGGTTTTTTTTTTTGTTGTTTTTTTTTAACCCAAAACTTTTTTTTTAACCCAAAACTTTTTTTTTTTAACCCAAAACTTTTTTTTAACCCAAAACTTTTTTTTTTAACCCAAAACTTTTTTTTTAACCCAAAACTTTTTTTTTAACCCAAAACTTTTTTTTGACCCAAAACTTTTTTTTTTAACCCAAAACTTTTTTTAGCCCAAAATTATTTTTTTATTTTTTCTTAGCCCAAAACTTTTTTTTTTCTTTTTAGCCCAAAACTATTTTTTTAGCCCAAAACTATTTTTTTTTTGAGCCCAAACTATTTTTTTAGCCCTAAACTATTTTTTTAGCCTAAAACTATTTTTTTAACCCAAAACTTTTTTTTTATCCCAAAATTATTTTTTTTTTATTTTTTCTTAGCCCAAAACTTTTTTTTTCTTTTTAGCCCAAAACTATTTTTTTTAGCCCAAAACTATTTTTTAGCCCAAAACTTTTTTTGTTTTTTAGCTCAAACTATTTTTTTTTAGCCCAAAACTATTTTTTTTTTTTTTTTTTTTTTGCGCTATCCAGAAAAATATCAGCTTTTTAAAATCATATTTGTTGATTAAATATATTTTCATTCCGTGGAAGTCCACGGGTCCTGCTAGTAATATAATAAATAAGAAAAATACGAACAAGTCCGTTGTTGTTGTTGTTGTTGTTGGTGGTGGTGGTGGTGGTTGGTTGGTTGGTTGGTTGGTTGGTTGGTTGGTTTTTTTTTGGGGGGGGGGGTTACAAAGGCATCACCACATTATCAAGGCCCAGAGGATAAGGGTTAAAGAGTATACAGTAGAAATTGGACAATATAGTAATCATTAGTAATAATGAAAATTTGGTAAATTTGATAACATATGGAACGGATCATCAAGAACTTATTTACTTTAGACTTGAAAACAACCATATTGCAATCAGCCGGAAAGCAGGAAATCGGAAGACAATTCCACAAGCGTGCAGTTCTAAGAAAGAAGCTTTGTTCATGGAATCTACGTTTAGGTTTAGGCACAGATAAAGAGTGGGGGGAATTATTGATAGTGTTTACAGCTAGACGAGTGTTTCTTGTGAAAGTTTGGCGAGGGGGGACCATAGATTGAAGCTCAGTCGAACACTTTCCATGAAAATAACGATACATCAGAGACAAACTCGCAACATCTCTTCTGTGAGATAGAGGTTGCAAGGAGGAGAAAAGGACATCTCCTACGAGGCTACGAAGTCTATTTTGAACTCTATCAAGGCAGGCCAAGTCCTTTCTAGCAGCTCCTGCCCAGATGTGGCAACAGTATTCCATCCTTGGACGTACCTGGCTCTTATATAGATAGAGAATAGCATCAGCAGTGAGATATCTACCGGATCGATAGAAAGATCCCACTATTTTTCCAGCGGCCTTGGCAACAGATTTGATGTACGTGTTCCATTTAAGATCAGGAGTAATGGTCAAGCCCAGAAGCTTGTCAAAACTTGAGGCCTCCTGAAGACGAGAGCCATTCATTTTAGGGGTGCTTATAAATTAGGTAAATAATTTAGTGCTTTTCTAGATTGGTTGTCTTTTAAACAAACATATTTCAGGTAAAGAATATTATTACGTACTTACTTGTCATGTCGAAATTAGTATAAATTCTAACAATTATGAAAAATGGTCCAATAAAATATGTGCCGATATATTTTTTACAAAAAAAATTATTCCCAATTACGTTTATTGATAATGATGGCTGACCCTTGATTTAAATCTATTTAAGTCAAGGAAAATAAGTCCGTTTGTCATACTGAATTAGTCGCACAACTCTTCCATAATAAAAGGTATGATAAAACTAATTATATTTTTATTTGTAATTATTTTTCTACTGGATCGTCTTTCGTAATTTTCGGAATTTATACTATAAGAGGCGTTCCAGAAGTAATGTCTTATATTTTTTTATTCCACCCGAATGGATCAGAGAAGGTTGAAAATTGCATTGTAATGATGACTGAAATTATGCATTCATGACTTGAAAGTTTCATCTCTCTGTTGCAGATATTGACGGTGTGAAATTTTCAGAAAACATGGAGGCACAATAGAAGCGGAAATGTGTCATTGAATTCCTGGCAAACGTGCATTGAGAATGGTGGTGACTATGTAGAAAAAATAAATTCTGAAGCGCAAACGTTCGCTCGATTTAATCGTACCACTCCCGTCTTTGTAGCTCTTCAAATTTTGGAGTTAAAAAAATAGGAGGCCTTACTTATGGAACGACTCTCGTAATATTGACATGACTCGTCATTACGTAATAATGTTTTCACCTGAAATGCGTTGCTTTAAAAGATGACCAATCTACACAAGCACCAGCAATTCTTTCATTGAAACTTTTAAATCATTTGGATTTCGTTAATCACTTTTGAGTCTGAACCGAAAAAAAAAACAATAAAAAGTAGTTTACTTGAAGCATGGTTTAATGTGTATATAAACGAAATTTAAGTTTATAGAATGCAGAGATGTAATGGTCTAATAGTGGAACGAATATCCAGTTTCAATCTATTGAATCAATACATGTGTGTGTATATATATATATATATATATATATATATATATATATATATATATACAATCATATATAATATATATATATATTACATGTAGAAAGTTATATATATATATATATATATATATATATATATAAATATATATATATGATTTCAGAATGTGAGAGATTATATATAATAAATTCCACAGCCAAACAACGTCGCAGCCCACAAGAGCCATGACAGTCAACGAACCGGAAGCCCAAGACCCAAGTTTCGCCCTCATTTGGGCTCATCAATTAGGCACATCCGAGCCTCTTGCATGCGAGTGTGCGGGGCGTTTTCTCAGCTGGTAGAGTGCTTGCCTCGCATGCAAGAGGCTTCGAATCCTGAGTTCGGATGTGCCTAACTGATGAGCCCAAATGAGGGCGAAACTCGAGTCTTGGGCTTCCGGTTCGTTGACTGTCATGACTCTTGTGGGCTGCGACGTTGTTTGGCTGTGGAATTTATTATATATATATATATATATATATATATATATATATATATATATATATATATATATATATATATATATATATATATATATATAACTTTCTAAATGTAATATATTCTTATGTTCTTACTTGCGTCAGGTGATGAGTTAGCATATTCGTGATGCTATATGTTTCGGGATATCATCCCCTCGTCAGACGCCTGTGAAGTGAAACTGTATGTATGGCCGGTGTCATCATTATACCTTAAGTTGCTTCAGTGTGAGTCTATCTGTTACATCTCTGCGTTGTTTTTTCCTTCTATAAACCTAAATTTAGTTGGGAAAAAAACAATATATATATATATATATATATATATATATATATATATATATATAGAGAGAGAGAGAGAGAGAGAGAGAGGACGTCCTCAGATGACTAAGAATTATATAATGGACAATATATTCACTACTGTTGAAATTAAAATTTTCAAGTTTCACTTCACTGTTTCCAAAGATTATATATACCGCGATCCACTTCGTAGCTTCTCTTGGTTTTATAGGTGACTAGCATCCCGCACGATCGAAAATACGCTTAAATACGATATTTTAATTTATGCAAATTTCGTATTTACTATTATGGAGCCAATTATTATATTGTACCCAATAGATTTTAATAATTTCAATTTTTTTTATGACTTGAGTGCCATCAGCTAGAATCGAAACCACCTTAAGAACATATTGATACCAAAACTCTAATAATTAATGTAATTAATGTATAAATGTATATTTGCGCATGCTTAGAAAATGCACATTAGTCGACTTACCCCTATTGTTTAATTTTGTCCTCTTAGCAGCTATTTTTTCGGCTAACCTCCAAATCAACTTTGTTCAACATGTCTAAATACCTATATATCAAGTTTAAAGTGTGTAAATGTAAGATTGACAGTAGTTGATAGAGAACAATCACTTTCTATACATATCTATGACATTTTAACTTTAAAGAGACATTAAACGAACAAACTGTTCGCATTTGCCTTTTCACAAACGCGTACTTGAACAGTTTTGCCAGTTAACGATCAAGAAAACCACTCAAATAGTAAAAATATTTTTACATACGTGCGCGGTCGTTGCTGGTATTTTATTCTTTTTTATCGTCGCTTTTCCATATGTGGTCATGTTCCCTTTATGGTTGTGATCTTTATTTTACTTGACACGAATTTCTTCATGCATGAAATACAATGGGCACATGTAGAGGTTTCAAAGGTTTTATTGGAGAGAGTAAGTTTGTTCACAAAGTGAGGGGAGAGACTAAAAGAGAGGTTAAATTAATTCCTTCTTACGTTTTCTTCTACTTTGGGATTGAGAGGCGCAGACGACATCATTGAGATGAGATTCGTTTATTTGTACTTTATGTGTCTGGGAATATTCTTAGAGATTTTTATCGGAATGCCTCTGATAAGTATTGAAAATCGAAAAAATCCAATTAAAGAAGGGACGGTTCAATTTTAACCAAAGTTAACACACTTTCATTTTCAATATGCGTGTCGTCTCTTTTGCTTCCCGAGTCCGACTTTGTGGATACTCTGTTCTGTCCTCTGAACACGTGATGCCACTTCTATGTATTCGATACCTGCGTTTCTAATCCGTTTTGTCCAGGGAGGTAACCCTTGGTCCATTCGCTTCAATTACATTAGCTGCACTGGGTCTATTTCCGTTTGTCCCAAGTTAAAACACTTTTCTTCTTTCAACCCTTATTCTCGAGTGGCCTCCGGGCCTTGATAAGTGGTGACTCCTATGTAAAAAAAAATAATAATAAATAAATAAAAATAGGCTGATGGTAATTTCTTCTTTCTTCATTTTTTTTTTTACTTAATCTTAAAGATAGTCGACAAACGGCCAATTTCGAAAAAAAATATTAACTTAGGTTTCCACATTGTCGGGCACGTCTGGTGTGGCCATTTCCTCGCCTCAAAACTCTGTCCGTCTCAGACATATGATATTCTTATGTAAGATCATCAATACAGGTTGGAACGATAAAATCGTTCCTCTAAAGCAAATAACACTACAGCTTTATTTTAAAACTTTTAATGAAAATATAAATTAAGGTAACTTGATTATGTAGTAGAGCTGACATTGGTCGAATGTAGTTGCCTTCAGCCTCAATCACCACCTCGATACAGGTCCGGAACTGGGAGCATGCCTTTTTCATAAGCACCAGCGGGAGGTCGGCAAATACTCAGCGGATGGCGGCGATCAGGTTGGTTTTAGTGTTGTGGGAAGTTGTGTTGGTGATGTTCTCAACGTATGACCAAACGAAGTAGTCCAGCGGGTTTAGGTCGAGGCAGGAAGAGGCCAGTAAGAGAAGGGTACAAAGTCGTAGAACTCCTTCTGAAGCCAAGCCTGGGTCTCTTTGGTCTTGTGAGCCGACGCTGAATCCTACTGCCACACTCAGGGTCTATCAGCAGCCACCTGATTGCACCAGGGGATCACCACACTCTTCAGCACATCCACGTACACTCTGGTGTCGACTTTGAAGCCGACTTTGAAGATGTGAGGAGGCATAATGTGGCCCTCACTTGAAACCAAAGATCATAACCGTAGCCGGAAAATTTGTTTTCATCACCCTGGGCTCGTCCCTGTTATTCATGGCAATCCAGCGATGCATTTTGAGGGTGCTGGCAATGGTCCTGTTGTCATAATTTGGATCGGTAGAGAGCATGAGTTGTACAACGGTACATCTCTGATCTCGCTCGTTGAACATTGTGTCACTTCCAGACATAATAGAAGGCTCATATCGCTCTTGGGATTTGTACACAACTGGCCAACTAGTAGATGGTCTGCAAAAAAAAAAAAAAGAAGAAAACTGGTTTTCATCAAACGGAAATGGAATCATATCTTTTCTAGAGCGACAATTTTATCGTTCCAACCTATACCTTCTTCTAGCGTGTTTTGTCTACAGAGCTAACCGTTGACTCTTATAGCCTATTTATGTTCGATAACAGGTTGTTCTGACATGTACTCTATGTAACACTCGCCAAAATTTATACTAGTTAACATAATCTCTACTCGCTGGCGTAGGGGCCTAATATATGGCACAGGTGAAAGATTTTCTTTTCTTATGATGCTCTTGCTTTTTTTATTATTACAAGGGAGTTACGATTATCCAGACCCGAAAGCAACTCGAGGATAAGGATTAATGGGTCACTGAGGCAACAGCGTAGTGATAGTGGTGGAAATTGGGTAGAAATTGACTATTTAAATGGACGGCTTAACAAAAATTTGTTTACATTGGACTTGAAGATGACCATGTTGTATTCAGCTGGAACGCGGAACAAACTTCCACAGGCGAGCAATTCTATGAAAATGACACACAATTAAAAAAAAAAAAAAAAAAACTTGCTAATCGCCGAGGTTGGCCTTGGCATGTTTTTTGGCAACCTAGGGACTAACTTAAACGCTGAGATTCTTTGTCAAATTGAGGTATATTCCTTTTGACTCCGCTCTTCTTTTTTAACGTAACCTTTTTAATTTTTACTATTTTTCGTCTTGATATCCTTTTGCTGCTATTACTACGACTATTACTACTGCTATTACTACTACTGTTACCCCTCATCCTTCTTCCGCTTTTGACGTGTCCTTCTTTCCTTTTTTTTTCTTTTTTCCTCCTCCTCCTCCGACTCGTAGTACGCCTCCTCCTCTTTTTTAAACTCCAATTCCTTTTTCTTAACTCCGTCATTCCTTCTTTTTAAAATCATTCTTTTCTTCTTTTAATCCTCTTTCTATTTTTTTCTTCTGGATACTACTACTACTACTACTACTACTACTACTACTACTACTACTTATCTTCTTCATTATCCGACGTCGTCTTCTGCTTTCTTCTTTTTCTTTTTCTTTTTCTTTTTCTTCTTCTTCTTCTTCTTCTTCTTCTTCTTCTTCTTCTTGTCCTCCCTCTCTTACTACTACTACTACTACTACACCACCTTTTGCTTTTTAAACGTCAATTTCTCTTTCTTTTCAACTCCCTCAATTGTCCTCTTTTTCTTCTTCATCTTATATATTTTCTTACTACTACTGTTATTGCTATTACTACTACTACTACTACTGTTACTGCTATTGCTACAACTATTATTACAATTATTATTACTACTACTACTATTACTACAATTTCTCTTAGTACTACTACTTCTACTATGACTATTATCACTACTACTACTGCTATAGCTATCATTACTACTACTACTACTACTACTACTACTACTACACCTTGATCTTTGGATTCCACTTTCTACTTCTTTGACATCCGGTTCACTTGCTTCTTATTTTATTTTCATATTTTCTTATGATCTACTACTACTACTACTCCTGCTACTACTATTAGTATATCTCATCCTTCTTTTTCTTTTTAACGTCTTCTTTCTCTTTTTCTTTGTCTCCCTCTTCTTCAATATCATTTTGATTTCAAATATCGTCGCAAATATCTTAACTCCCATTACGTCAAGGATTTCAACTCCTTGCTATAAAATCATAATGACTGTATTTGTCAGTTCTTTTACAGACTTGAAATTGACATGAAACTTAACGGTTTGTCCCTAACCACCCTCATCCCCCCAACCCCTTTCCTCACCGTTTCCTCTTCTATCCAACTACCCCTACCCTCGCACGATCGCCGCATGCCTCGCACAGGGGGGATGCTTTTCAGCGCGTCGGGTCTGTTTCATCTTCGCCCATCTCACTTCAAGTTTCACTTTCGCTCTGCGCAGGACCGGATATGGAGCTGACTTCCGTGCTATTACCCGACCGAGGCAGGCACGGCGATGTAATACAGGAAGGGGTGCAGGGGTATGCGGGGATACCACGAAATGATTCTTCAATGGGAAGAGACGGAATTGTAAACATGGAAATGGACTAGTCAATGGCATATTGTCGGGTTGGGTGGAAAGATGAAAGAACGAACGTAAAAAAGGAAAGAAATAAAAAATGAAGGAAAAAGGTAATTACATAAAAACATAAAATAAATAGACAATTAGAAATAAATATGCCGAAGAAACCGTGAGATAAAGGAAAAAGAAAGGAAAAGAAAGCACAATGGCAAAAATGGAAAACGGTTATCACGTGGTCGAAATAAAAAGAAATAATAAATAAAGAAAGAAACAATAGGTTATCGGTCCCCCGACAAAAGGAGGATGGACCCGTAAATTCACCCTTGTCCGTTCTTCCGTTCGTCTGTCCGCAGTTTTCTCAATAACTACGCCTTGGAATCTTTTTGAAATTTTGCACAGACATTGATATGAGTAAAAAAAAAAAAAAAAAAAAAGGAATCAGAACGGATCTTCCAGGAAAACTCCGGTTGCTCCATCTAAAACTGCCTTTTCTGGTTAAAACGGCTAAAATTGACACTTTCGTGCTTATTATAAAAAAAAAAAAAAATGATACCTTGGATTTTTTATAAAACTTTCTGAAAAGTTGTAACTAACTGATTTCTATATAATTTTATTTGTCTATACTTTGTGATAACTCTTGGGTGTGCCCTAGGGGCTTTTTAGGGCTAATAAAAACACTCCATTTTGGGGACTATTTTACCATATTTGTCCAAAATCTTCTGTGTGTGTCTATTTAGTAGTTTTGCATGAGGCTTCATTCAAATTTAAATACATTAAGGTCTTGGGGACTTTTAAGGCTAAATGTGGGGAGGGGGGGGCAAATGATAAACTTAGTCATTTTTTTTTTTTTTTTTGCATGATGCAGAACTCAAATTTACATATGTTAAGGCCTAAAACTACACCGTTTGTTCATTTTCACCAGGATTTGATGCCCCCTGGGGACTTTTGGGACTAAATGTGGGAGGTAATGCTGAACTTAGTCATTTTTTTATGCCTTGTTCACTCACGGGGGGGGGGCATGCATATTTCACTTATTCAACTAAAGATTGGGTGTTATTTTCTAATGAAGAATCATTAACGCGTTGTTTGGATGTGCGACCGTTGCAAACAATCTGAATCCCATTGTATAACATAGTGCGGACGCGCGTATACTAAATGACGTCATCGGTAGAGAAAGATAAAGACTTTAAAAAAGAGATTACATTAGAGACGAAAATAACGTTCGAGATCATGTGAGCAGCATCGATGACATTCGAGAGCACGATCATGTGAGAGATGTCAAAGTAGTAAAGAGAGAATAAATGTCGTTGTACAACCAAAATAAGCGAGTTCAAATTCTTTTCTGTTCTCTGTATACTTTACGACTGAGGCGACAACGTGTTGGCTCCCAAAAAACTTTATAATTGTTTTGATATTATTTGGATACTACTGATTACAGTTCTCATCTTGAGTTTCGGTAGATGCAACCTTCGGCATATCTTGTCGAACTCTGGAATATTTTTATAGAACTCGGGAATATTTGTCGAGTTCGGAACAGAAAGATTCCCGAGTTCAACAAAATGCACCTAAGATATAACACTCAAGACAAGAACAGTAATTTAAAGCATCCAAATAATACAAATAATTTATTCTCATCTAAAAAATTCAGAAACTGCTTTTATTATATTTATTGTACATTATTTTTATTTATATTTATGTACATTAGTTTTCTTCTTGCAATGGAAGCCAGTATATAAAAATCCAGCAAAGATCCAGTAGCTTTCTCTACTTATTCAGTGAGAAGTGAAAGATTTTCCATGTTCATCCGCCACGTCAGACAAGCGACGTCCTGCCTGTAACGTAACTGCCGAAATTCTCACACAACTTCTAATAGAAAAGTTCACAACGTAATTTCACCCAGACGTGAAAATTTGCCATTGTAACCTTATGTTTACACATCCGCATCAAATAAGGGTTTATTACGGGTGATAGAAAGTTTATTATAACATCACAACGTATTCTGGCATTGTAAAATATTTTGACTTTGTAATCCTATTAAAATCAGTATCATTATTATATACCTGGGTGGGGAGAGAGGTATATGTTCCTGTGTATGTGGTGTCTATATAATTATAACATGCATATCCATTATTAATTTCGGAAAAAATTCCCTTTTCCATTTGAAAAGGAAATTTTTTTTCCGAAATTAATAATGGATATTGTCGCAGACATAAGAAGAAAGACATTTGTACCTAATACAACTGAATAAATATATGTATATATAAAATACATGTATGTACTTATTGATTTGTAAATCGCCACTTGTTTTCGTCTTCTCTTACAAACAACGACTATATTTCATTCCTCGCATTGTGACAGCCTTCTGAATCTCTACTACATACCTATCCCACACAATGCTTCAAGCAAACTACATATCAAACATATATATATATATATATATATATATATATATATATATATATATATATATAAAGTTTACGCATAAATCTATACTTTCGTATATTAATTTTATGTGAGTAAATTAAGTAGTTATAAAATTAAGTAGTTATATATTTATATATATGTATATATATATATATATATATATATATATATATATATATATAATAACAGGTTAATATTTTCAGAAGTAAAGTAACCAATAAAGTTTAACGACATTAATGCAAGAGTGCTCAATACCGAAGTAGGGCAAGATATACTTTCTTTTTGTTTTTACATAGGCAGTAATATGTTGCTACACGTTCATGAGCATGTCTCGGTCAGCTAGTTACTAACAACTAGAGACATCTTCAGGCGATACAGCTTATACGATGTAGTTTTATGCGTATTAATTTACATATCAATGAGGCGTCGTTATAAAAAAGACTAAAGCCACGAGGGCAAGGCAGTCGAGTTATTGGAAAGAAATTGAACAGGTCGAAATTTAGAATATAGTACGAACGATTAGTACTGCAATTGTTTTAATTACACCTGACTGTACTAACCTGCTGACGTTTAAATGTAATGTGAACAGACATCTCACTGCTCAACTCCCCACAAATCTTTTGTTTAGCACGATCCCAAATAGTAGCCCTTTATATTCCAAGTAGTAATATACCTTGTTTGGAATGAAAATGAGTAAAAAAAGAAGAAAAAGAAATGAGTAAAAAATAAAGGTAAAATGAGACGAAGAAGTAGGAAAGTTGATGGAATTAAAAACAGGGGAAAAAAAAACTGAACGGAAAAAAACGCGAAAAAAAAAGCGAAGGGGAAGTAAAATGGTGGATGAATGAATGTATGAATTGACAAAGGGAAATATGCAAGGCATTCTGGGAGAAAATCGACGGACAATGGATCAGGTAATGGACGAATCAGAAAATTAATTATGAAAAATAGAACAAAAACATGAGGTAATAATAATAATAATAATAAGAAGAAGAAGAAGAAGAAGAAGAAGAAGAAGAAGAAGAAGAAGAAGAAGAAAAAGAAGAATATTAAGAAAAAGTGGTTTTGACATTTAGATGCTACTATTAAAAATATTAGTGTTATTTCCAACTCTTAACAACAAAAATGTGGGGGTAATATAATTTTAAAAAGGAGAAAGAGTAGAAGAAGAAGAAGAAGAAGAAGAAGAAGAAGAAGAAGAAGAAGAAGAAGAAGAAGAAGAACAGCAACAAGGAAAAAAGAGAATGAAGAAATCGAATATACAGAGAAATCAAAAGTAAAAAAGCAAAAAAAAGAAGAGGAAGAAGAACATCAAAAGGCACATAAAGAAGAAATGGAAGAAAAAAGAATAGAAGAAGAAGACGAAGAAGAAGAAGAAGAAGAAGAAGAAGAAGACGAAGAAGACAAAGGAAAAGAAGAAACAGAAGAAGAAAAAAAGGAAAAGAAAAGGAAGGAAAAGAAGAAGAAGAAGAAGAAGAAGAAGAAGAAGACGGAAAAAGTAGAAAAATAAAAGAAAAATAAAAGAAAAAAGAAATAAAAGAAAAAAGAAAAAGAAGAAAAATAGAAAAAGAATAATAAGAAAAATAGAAAAAGAATAATAAGAAAAAAAGAATAGTAGAAAAAGAAATAAAACAAGAAACAATAGAAAAAGAAGAAGAAAAATAGAAAAAGAAGAAAAATAGAAGAAAAATAGAAAAAATAGAAGAAGAAGAAAAAGAAGAAAGAGCAAAAAAGAAGGGGAAGAAGAAGAAAAATAGGAGAAAAAGAAGAAGAAAAAGAAGAAGAAGAAGAAGAAGAAGAAGAAGAAGAAAAAGAAGAAGAAGAAACAGAAGAAGAAGAAGAAGAAGAGGAAGAGAAAAGAAGAAGAAGTACATTGAGAAGAAGAAAGAATAAGTAGAAAACAATACTGGCAGATTTAAAACGTTATCTAGATCATTATAGCAAACTCACCTTTCTTGTCACAGCCCTGGCAAGATCTTCAATGTATGTGCACCGTTATATAACTTAAACTTAATGATTAACTCTGAAATATTTTCTACTCCAATTGAATAAAAAAAACATGTGCATGTACACAAACACGCATATATATATATATATATATATATATATATATATATATATATATATATATATATATATATATATATATACTAAAATAATTATTAAATACCAACAGAGATTAGTGTTTCGTCCTTTCGGTGGGTGCGTGTACTTATGTTTGGGTGACTAAGTACATGTATGCATGTGTGTTTGGATTGGGAAAGACAAAGAAAACTTTAACCAATATGTGTGTGGTGTGTGAATGGGTGTGTGTGGGGGATGCGTGTGTATCAGTATGTGTATGTGGGTATATATATATATATATATATATATATATATATATATATATATATATATGAGTGGGTGGATGTATGCGTGTGTGTATATGTAGGTGTGTGTATGTATGTGTGCTCCTGTATGTGTTTCCGTATATGTGCGTATGTGTGTATGAGTTTATGTGTCTACATGTGTGTGTATGTGTGTGTATATATATATATGTGTTTGTATGTATATGTATGTGTGTGTGATTGTGTGTGCGTGTGGGTGCGTATATATCATCTGTTATGTTTTTTTCCATTTTGTTTGTGTGTGTGCGTGTACTTATGTTTGGGTGACTGAGTACATGTATGTATGTATGTATGTATCTATGTTTGGATTGGGAATCGACAAAAAAATCACGGATTTTGACCCCCCCACACACACACACACACACACAACAGACAACTCTTGCCTTAACACACAGGCACACACTGACACACACATACACACACATACACACACATCAAAAAGAAAGAAAATCATTAAAAAAACATAAAAAAAAAATCTTCATCAAAATCCTCCTCGCCTACTAAATGGACTTAACTCTGATTGAACTCTAGCGCAACACACCGACTATTGGTGACAAAAAGTCTGAGATTGCATTTCTCTGAAAAACACAATCAGCGTTGTCAGAGTTAAAATGTTTTCCAAAATGACATTTCAAACTTTCACTTTAAAAAAAAAAAACTTTATATAAAAATATATGAAGAGAGCTGAACAAGGCTTGAAAGGCGCTATAAAAAATATTTGAAAATAAAAAACGATAAAATTCTGAAAAACCCACAACTGTTGATGGCTACACTCTTTTATATATATATATATATATATATATATATATATATATATATATATATATATATATATATATATATATATATATATTAGAGATTTGGAAGGCTATTACAATGCGAGGAGTGAGATATAGTCGGTGTTGGTGAGAGAAGACGAAAACAAATGGTGATTTACAAATCAATAAGTACATTCATGTCTATATATATATACATATATTTATTCAGTTGTATTAAATACAAATGTTTTACTTATTATGTCTGTGACAATATCCATAATATATTTCGGAAAAAATTCCCTTTTCAAATAGTGGACGTGACAGATCGATTCAAAACATGCTAGATGATGGAGCGGAAAATGAATTGAATGGCTGTGGTGAGCCTCGCAGCAAATGTAAGAAGGGGATTTATATGTATGGCGTGTTTTAGGTAATTAACATATTTTTGTTCCTTTTTTATAATCTTTTTGTATATATATATATATATATATATATATATATATATATATATATTTAGTTTATAACTTGTTGCTTTAGCGTAAGCTTTTTTATTTTGAATATTCTATGTCTATTTCATTCTAGTATATATTGGTTGTACCTTATATATATATATATATATATATATATATATATATATATATATATATATATATATATATATATATATATATAATTTTTGATACCTACCGACACTAGTGCTTCATCCTTCCGGAATCATCTGTTAAGCTTTTACTTCTTAAATGGGCGGCAATAATCTCTACTACTATATAAAAAGAGCTGTGTGGGGGGATGGAGGGAGGGAGAGAGAGAGAGAAAGAGAGTTTGTTTCCTACGGACTCGAAAACGGCTGAACCGATTTTTACGAAATTTCGCACGAAGTTTTTTTTTTTCTTGCCTCCCAGTTTTAATGTATTCGATAAGTATCGATAATCGATTTAATCCGATGAAAGAACGAACAGGCGATTTTGACCAAAGTCAACACCTTTACACGGGCTAACATCACAAGTGCATTTGAAATGTTTTATTTCTACACAATCCGAAAGGTCCGACATATAAAATCAACAGTAGGTTCTTTGATATGACAGGGGCGCGTTTGAAATTAACGTGTCTGTGTAGAGCACAACTGAACCATTATACTTGACTTTTGCATTTTAAACTTTAATATAAGCCATTATATATAATAAAATCATTTCATAAAATCAACAGTAGATTTTCTTTTTCTACAGGGCAGTGTAAACTAGAATGTATTGTGCTCTAATCACTGCAGGGAGGCATGTGAAGCTTCTTCTCGGTGCATCGCGATAGGTCCACACTAGGGCAGACAAGCAATCGATTTGATTGAAAAATGGGCAATTTCACCGATTTCGATGACAATAAAAATATGAGTGTGAAACAGTCGTTGATCATCATTCAATCTCGGGCAACGTCGGGTCTTCCTGCTAGTTATAACTATAAATAATTATTTTAATACCTGCAGACACTAGTGTTTCATCTTTCCGTAATTATCAGTGCAGGAAGTTATGTTTGCCGCTCAAACCGATTCATTGTCTGCTCTAGTTGAGGACCCACTCTGTTGCACCGGGAATTAACTCCACATACCTACCTACAATGATTTAGTCCACAATACATTGTAGTCTCCATTGCACTGTAGAGAACATACTGTTGATTATATAAAGTCATTTTTATATTATGACCTAGATTAAGGTTTAAAATGCAAAAGTCAAGTATCATGGTTCTATTGTATGTCTAAACAGAAACATTAATTTCGAACGTGCCCCTGTTGTATTAAAGAATCTAGTTGATTTTATACGCCGGGTCTTTCTGCGTGGTTAGTGATAAAACTTCTCAGACGCACTTGTGATTTTAGGCTGTATATAATAGTACCGTTGGTTTTTCAAACGTGATTTTTTTCGATTATCGATTTTTGATACTTATTGGTGGCTTTCCGATACAAAAACTATCTAAGAAAACTCCCATACATGAAGTACATTTGTGCGAAATTTACAAACAAATAATCGACTCAGTCGTTTCGGAGTCTGCGGGAACGAACTCACAGGCATATAGACCCACCCACAAACTGAATTATATATATATATATATATATATATATATATATATATATATATATATATATATATATATACATATATATATATATATATATATATATATATATATATATATATAAGAGAGAATGTGTGTGAGAGGACACTTCTCAAACTATATATTCAACGAATTTTTTATCTAAAGACTTGAAATTCGATATTATTCAAACATGTGGGTAATTTTTTAATCGGTTTTCATCCGGGAAAAACGTGCTGCTAAGGATTAAAAATTGCAAAAACGGTAATGGAGGGGGTCATTGGACTTTTATCTGTTTACCAAATATTTCACGACTGCGCATGCATGAATCGTTCATATACCAACTGCCTTATGTTAAGAATAAATAGGTTTGAAAACACATTTTAAAGACAGTGGAAGGCTGGCTTAATTGTTATCGGACTTGACTCACTGTCTTTAGATTTTGATTTTGATCTCAGCTCGAGTCTTTTTTTTTTTTTTTTTTACAAGTAGTGAACTGTTTAGAAAAGACATAATACACGTATGCACATGCCCCTGTTTCTTTCTTTTTGTTACTTGAATTTTGTTTATAGGGATTTCACGTTACGTTTAATACCAGCCAACGCCGGGTACATCTGCTAGTATATATATATATATATATATATATATATATATATATATATATATATATATATATATATATATATATATATATAGTAATGTGATTGATAATTTAAAAATCAAATTATAATTAAATTAAAAATCCGTTTCATAAGGAGGAACAACAACAAAATTAATTATTTGTACGATCGTTTCGGAAAACAGTGTTTTTATTGCGATAGACATCCAGTTACGGACAATAATTATTACATATAGTTTTTTTAATAAACAGGGTTTCCTAGTCAGCAAATATTGTGAAGGGTTTTTATTAAATGTGAAAGACACCATAAATAAACCTAGCATTAAAAGTAAGGCAGATGTATCTTTTAATTTTTCGCCTTTTTTTTTTTTTCATAAGCTGAGAAGCTATAGCAAACATCTATATGAGTACTTTAACCATAGTTCCTGATTTCAAAAGGCGAAAAATTAAAAGATACATCTGCCTTACTTTTAATGCTAGGTTTATTTATGGTGTCTTTCACATTTAATAAAAACCCTTCACAATATTTGCTGACGAGGAACCCCTGTTTATTAAAAAACTATATGTAATAATTATTGTCCGTAACTTGATGTCTACCACAATAAACACACTGTTTTCCGAAACGATCGTACAAATTATTGATTTTGTTGTTGTTCTTCCTTATGAAACGGATTTTTAATTTAATTATAATTTGATTTTTAAATTATCAATCACATTACTAAATATTAAATTAGCTCTAGGATATTTACCTATCGAGCTTATTATATATCTAAATTACAACGAGCACTTTTTCTTTCCTGTATTTTAATTAAACTAGTAATTTCACTATTACATTAAAATACACTCTGCTTTTTAGACTATTGTTCTAATCTCCTTTATATATATATATATATATATATATATATATATATATATATATATATATATATATTAACTTACATGTTTGTCTATATGTTTGGCGTCATCTCCGTGCGTTTATTATTCCCAAACCAATTTCTCTCGTCTTTTGTCTACGCAGTTCCATTCCGCCATCTTAATGCTTTTTTTTTTTCAAGATGGTGGTAACAACAATTGAAAAGGCGCTCGAAGAAAAAAAACGGCGCATAAATCATAGCAGGTTGCGTGTAGAGAATGAGTCAACATATATTTATTTGTTTGACTAGTTCTTCCTCTTTTTTTTTAATCATCTATTTATTTATTTGCCTTATTTACCGTTCATCTTTTACAACTATTGTTTGGCTTATTTTATTTCCAAGGCGTCATTTTTATGGGTTCCATTATATATATATATATATTAATCCACATATAGTACTGTTTCGCTGTTTAACAGCTCATCAGTGCGGCTAGACAAGCAACTACCTCAAGCCAGGATCTAACCCCAATCGACCAAACGTCAGTTGGAGCTTCTAATCGTTGCGCTATACGGCTGCTGTTATGCAGGCAATGAATTAACAATGTTTTTACATTGTCCAAATACCTAAGCTCAATTTGTTTACACAAAAGCATCGCTTCATACGCTAATGGTAGTTCGTATATCACTTCCCAGTATGCTCAACCCAAGATAGGAAGCATTATATATATATATATATATATATATATATATATATATATATATATATATATATATATATATATATATATATATATATATAAGTGAACATGTCTGTCTGTCTGTGTGTCTGTGTGTCTGTCTGTCTGTGTACATTTCCCTACGCAATAACTCTGTCAATTTTTAGTCTATAGACTCGAACTTTGAAATACCGGGTACTGAGATTTGGGAAAATCGATGTGACGGGTGTCAGCCAGAAATTTGGCTGTTAAGGGGTCAAATTTCAACGATTTGACCTTTAAGAACTCTACCAAACTCCTCCGGCAATTTTGGGTCTAGACACTTGAAATTTTAGATATAGGTTCCTTGAACCTGGGTCTAACTTAATAAAGTGATTTGAGCCCGAAACTATAAATTTTAAGGGGTCATAATAGGGGTCAAAGTTTTAAAAAATTAACCATTTTTTTTTTTTTTGCTTTTTTTGCACAGCATACACCTCCAAACACCCGAGCAACGCCGGGCACCCCTGCTAGTATATATATATATTAGACATTTTTCCCGGGAGAACAAGAAAAAGTTATAACCCGTTGCCTAAGAATGGGTGCTTTATATCAAATTGATTGCTTAATGTGGTTAAATTTGGGTTATTTATGCATTAAAAACTATCCACATTAATTCTTTAACTGTGTACCGAGGAGAAACATTAATATTTAATAATATTTAGGTCATCATAAATAAAGTTTAGTTTGTCATGATATTTCACTTTTTATAGATACCAACCATTTTTGTTTAGAAGCTCAATTGTATGTTATACTAGCATGGGTGCCCGGCGTTGCCAGGTGTTTGGAGGTGTGTGTTGAGCAAAAAAAAAAATGGTAGTAGGAAGGCAGGCTCGAACCCGTACCGCGACGAAGGAAAAGAATGGGAAAAATCGTGACATCAAACCGGAATTTGACCCCTATTATGACCCCTTAACAGTTATTGTTTTGGGCTCAAATCAAGTTATTAAGTTAGATCCATGTCCAAGGAACCTATATATAAAATTTCAATTGTTTATACCAAAAATTGGCGGAGATGTTTGTTAGAGTTCTCAAAGGTCAAACCGTTGGACTTTGACCCCTTAACAGCCAAATTTCTGGCCGAAAATCGATCACAAAGATTCTCCCAAATCGCAGTAGACTTAAAATTGACAGAGTTATTGCGTAGGGAAATGTACACACACACACACACACACGTTCACTTTTACAGATATATAGATAGATAGATTAAACCAAAATATATACGTATACATAAATAAATAAATTCTCAAGGGTCAAATCGTTGAACTTTTGGCACTTAACAGCCAAATTTCTGGCCGAAAATGGATTATAAAGATTTTCCCAAATCTCCATGCCCAAATCTCCATACCCTGTATATCAAATTTCGAGTCTGTAGACTTAAAATTGACGGAGTTATTGTGTAGGGAAATGTACATAGACAGACAGACAGACAGACAGACAGACAAACACACACAGACACGTTCACTTTTATAGATATAGAGATAGATATAACATATATAAAGCATATATAAAACAATAACAGTAGAGTTACATTCTAAGATTCAAATACTAATTTTTTATGCAAAACAGCTCCTCCGGCATGTTAAAATGTCGGAACATTTTTACACATGCGTTTCGTTATGAAGAAACAAATGGTTATTATTATGGCAACACCGTCTCTTTTCTGTGCATTTACTCTTAAGAAAAATTGTAAGTTCTTTGTTTAGATAGAAAAAATACATGACAATATAATGCTGCAAGAAGAACACGTGTGTGTGTGTGTGTGCATTTCCCTACCAAACTACTCTGTCAATTTTCAGTCTACACACTCGAGATTTCACATAAGGAGTATTGAGATTTGGGAAAATCTTTCTAATCTGTTTTCGGCCAGAAATTTGCCTGTCAAAGGGTCAAAGTTCAACGATTTGACCTTTGAAAACTTTACCAAACTCCTCCGCAAATTTTGGGTCTAAACACTTGAAATTTTAGATGTAGGTTACTTGGACATGGATCAAATTTTAATTTGATTTGAGCCCAAAGCAATTAATGTGAAGTGGTCAAAATTGGGGTCAAAGTTTTAAAAACATTAACCTCTGCGGTCTCTACGAAATTACTCTACTAAATTTTGGTCTTAGCATTTGAAATTTTACATAAAGTGTATTTTAGACATAGGGCAAGCTTTTTAATTGGTTCTTGGCCGAATATTTGGCTGCTAAGGATTTAAAGTTCAAAAGATTTGACCTTTGTGGTCTCTAGCAAACTATTCAGCCAATTTTGCGTCTAAACCTTTGAAATTTTACACAAAGGATATTCAGACATGCAGCAAGCTACTTAATACGATTTAGGCGATAATTTTGCTACCAAGAGGTCAAAGTTGAAAGAGTTGACCTTTGCAGACTCTACCAAAATCCTCCGTCAATTTTGGATCTAAACACTTTAAATTTTAGATGTATGTTAGCTGGACATGAGTCAATTTTTTAATATAAATATACATATGCACATAAAGTTATGAACAGTATACATAGGACCCGAGTAAAACCGGGCTGAATTGCGAATATATATATATATATATATATATGTGTGTGTGTGTGTGTGTGTGTGTGTGTGTGTGTGTGTGTGTGTGTGTGTATAGAGAGAGAGAGAGATAGATAGATAGATAGATAGATAGATAGATAGATAGATAGATAGATAGTAGTGCATGAATTTATTTGCTCCTTCGAAGAATGTCTCCGAACACATTATAAAAAAAATCATACAATACATGCATAGGACACACAACAACAACATTCTCCCGGCGACTAACCTATCATTTAGCTGACAACAGTGTCATAAAATAACACCAAACATCCCACGATAAAAACCTACAATCGTCCGTATTACAAATATCTTAACTAGAAATACTAAAATTCGATATCTTAACAACTGCACACGAGTACGGCTAAAATTACTATAAGCTATACTTAAAAAAAAAACACCAGCCCTTTTTAAACCGGATCTCATTTAACACCGGGACAAATATACTAACAGCATTTAATATATAACAAGAAACTAAATAAATAAACTACAAAATAGGAAAATCGAAATTAAAAAAATAAAAATAAAATAAAAATAATTCGCCCCAAACCCTTGCACTCACCTTTTTAGGCAATTAAAAAAAATTCTAAATACATTAAACTTCAAAGGAAAAGAAAACAACAACAACAACAACAACAACAACAACAACAACAACAATCAACAACAATCAACAACAACAACAACAATCAACAACAATCAACAACAATCAACAACAACAACAACAATCAACAACAATCAACAACAATCAACAACAACAATCAACAACAACAACAACAATCGTTCCTGATGATAATCCGGCCCTGTCGGTGGGGCATTAGAATACGCCGACTGCCCCCCTGAAGAGGGTAAAAGTTCCTCAATGGGGGTCCTGGATATGACCTTAAACTATATCCAATGGTGAGGGCCCCAGCTTGTGGGCTTTGGGGAGTGTGGAGCCACCCTTTAATTACCATTGCTCCCAGGTCCACTCTGACCCGGAGTGGTAGTACCTGTTAGGGTCCCAACTATGGGTTAAATAGAAACCGACGTGAAAACAACAAATATATTCTATTAAAAGAAAAAATTCTTCAAAATCTTTGGATTCGGCATTAAATAACCCGAAAAGGGTTGATATGCCGTAAAACAAAAACAACCAACCAACAAACTGATGATAATCGGATGCACCGATAGAAAGCGATTAAGAAAAATATTGCCGAACAACAACTTTTAGGCGCCATTTTATATAGTATGAAATTAAAAAGACCGCTCGGCAAATGGAAAAGATGTCTAGAAAGATCGGAAAAGAGAATAACTGTCGTGTTCAATCTGACGTGCTTAAATGTATATATATATATATATATATATATATATATATATATATATATGTGTGTGTGTGTGTGTGTGTGTGTGTGTGTGTGTGTGTGTGTATGTGTGTGTGTGTGTTATGAGGAAAATAGAAAAACCGAATGAAATTATTAAAAAATCAACGTTTCGTCCTTATTTCAGAGGAGATCTTCAGGATAATTGAAATAAAAAATAAAAATGTAAGAAAAGAAAAAGTCATAGATCGTGCGAAAAAGACAGTTCTTGAATCCTACCCATGTCGGGAAGGACAAACATATTTGTGCGTATCCTTCCCGACATGGGTAGGATTTAAAAACTGTCTTTTTCGCACGATCTATGACTTTTTCTTTTCTTACATTTTTATTTTTTTATTTCAATTATCCTGAAGATGTCCTCTGACATAAGGACGAAACGTTGATTTTTTAATAATTTCATTCGTTTTTTCTATTTTTCTCATAACATAACGTCAACCACCGCTGGTATTTTTTCATTCCTTATACATATATATATATATATATATATATATATATATATATATATATATATATATATATATATGATAGTTAATTTCATCTGTCACAACAATTCATATTCAGTACTGATCTTGAAATAAACGCAGCTCTCCGTTTATATATATATATATATATATATATATATATATATATATATATATATATATAAATGTATATATATTATATATACATGTGTATGTGTGTGTAATGTTTAGTAAACATGCACACACATATATACATATATATGAGTGTGTGTGTGTGTGTGTGTGTGTGTGTGTGTGTGTGCGCGTGTGTGTGTGTGTGTGTGTGTGTGTGTGTGTGATGTTTAGTAAAATGGGCAACATTGTTGGAATAGAAACGTCGACATGACAGTCAAGCCTGATTTTTTTTCTAATTTTATTTAGTTTTTAGTTACGTTGAGAGTTCCAGTAGTTTTTACTTCGTAAAAAATGCATGGCAATATGCGGGCATACAAACTCATGAAAAAAATATAGGGTGCGGCAGAAATATCTCCCACATTTTAAGCTTTTAACTGTACGTTGCTAATGCGCTTATGCAAGTTACAATGCTGTTTTCATTGTGCTAACAACTTGACATTTTTTTATACAAATACCCTCATCATGCAATTTGGTTTGGATTGGTGCAAATCGTGCTTGTGCAGTATAATATTTTTGAAGAATGGTTAATCTGTAACTGCAACACAGAAAGCTTTTCGAGTTCATTACAAGTTAGGACGCCATGATGCTGTTCCAGATAGAAAATCAATACAACTATGGATTGTAAATTTCAGAGCTACGGGTTCCGCAAAAGCCACCTAGATTAATACTCAGTCCTGGATATGCGAGCGACTAAATAAAGATTAACTAATTTGCATATTCTTTTAAAAAACGAATGCTCATTAATTAATTATTCATTTTTTATGGGTTCAAGTTGGACGCTTAGTTTTATTTAACAATTGCATTTAGTTTTATTTATCCATATTTTCTCCATTGTGCATAATTGTGTGGAGTTTAGGATTATAAAGTTCTAGCACACGAATATATATTTATATAAAACAATAACTCTATCACTCCCTCTCTCTCTCTCTCTCTCTCTCTATATATATATATATATATATATATATATATATATATATATATATATATATTTGGTAAAACTGGTAATTAGTAAAAACCTGAAGAGAGTGCTCAATACTATTGCAGAGCAAATATGTGTTTTATTTTTTTTATTACCGTTTTATTGGTTTGGTTACATATGTTTCGGATGTTGGACCGTG
The DNA here is from genome assembly GCF_053919585.1 of Euprymna scolopes. Classification (NCBI taxonomy): domain Eukaryota; kingdom Metazoa; phylum Mollusca; class Cephalopoda; order Sepiida; family Sepiolidae; genus Euprymna; species Euprymna scolopes. Next base: position 11,588,647 of record NC_136512.1, read on the forward strand.
TTAACGATCTAACAGCTTCGTCGGACCTAATAAGGTTTCTGTAAGGTCTGGCGAGGCTGTTAGATCGTAAACACGGTCCAACATCCGAAACATATGTAACCAAACAGATAAAACGGTAATATATATATATATATATATATATATATATATATTATTAAAAAGTATCCCAGTAATAATTATATATATAATTATTACTAGTATATATATATATATATATATATATATATATATATATATATATATATATATATATATATATATGTATAAGGAATGAAAAAATATACCAGCGGTGGTTGACGTTATGTTCAAAGAAAAAATAGAAAAAACCGAATGAAATTATTTAAAAAAAAAATCAACGTTTCGTCCTTGTTTCCGAGGACATCTTCAGGATAATTGAAATAAAAATTTCGCACGATCTATGACTTTTTCTTTTATCACATTTTTATTTCAATTATCCTGAAGATGTCCTCGGAAACAAGGACGAAACGTTGATTTTTTAATAATTTCATTCGTTTTTTTCTATTTTTTCTTTGAACATATATATATATATATATATATATATATATATATATATATATATATATATATATATATATATATATATATATTAAAATCACATGATCACTCTCGGCCTTCTTTAATAACATTTACGCTTTATATAAATGTTCTTCAACTATATTCTCGTCACGATTAACGTTAGCCGAGCGGTTAGTTCCTTGTTAATGGTGTCAGAGATGGCTTTGTAGCCGGATTCGAATCTTTTTTTTTTTTTTTTCACAAAAATCAAGACAACAAAATATAAAATGAAAACATCACATTGTATATTTTCTTATGCGTTACAATTGTTTCATAACCATTTGGGCAATTTTGAATATCATATCATTTAAAAATATTCCAAAAATAGCTACTCTTCAGACCGAAAAATACACTGGTTATGCATATATGTATAGACTCATAATCTCTAGTTTAAGAGATGAAGCAGTAGGGCCTGCCTCCACACCACTCATATTTTGTTTTGGATTTTTGGATTTTTCGATAGCCTTCACATTTAGTCATCTCCCCATTTTCGTATTTCTACTTTTAACAGATATTTCAACTAATTACCTATTCTAATATTACTTTAATCTTTTCTTTGTGTTTTTTTATTTTAATAATTATTTTTTTCTCTAGTATATTTATGCAATTGATTCATTTCTCAAATACTAATCTACACCGTCAAATTCTAGTTTTAACTTAGATATCTCTTCCTCAATCTACGATAGTTTCGTGTAAACTTTGTTTACATGTTACGATCCACTAAGTAGCTTTTGCTTAATATGTTATTTCTTTAGAAAGAACTGTAATTAAAGGGTTAATTTTAAAAGTATTAATTAAAATGAAAAGTAAAAGAGTATATATTTTTTAAATGCCTAAATGTTCATTTCAATTTGTCGACATATTTTTATTATTTTTGCGCCTGCGCAAATTTATTCACAGCTCGGGGTGGTTTAATTTAAAATCTTTTAATCTATCTGTCGATAGGTCCAACGGTAGAGAACGTGGAGCACTAAGGGTTTTGGTTTCGATCCTACCTGATGGCACTCAAGTTATTATTTTTTTTTTTTTTTTACTTTTTGAAATCAGTACAATATGTGAGGTACAATACAATATCCAATAGAGACATTTGCATGAATTAAAATATATTTAAGCATATTTTATGACCAAGCAAAGCCTAACGCCCTCCGCTAATACATGAATAATGTACACTTTTTTTTCGATTTTTTTAATGCAATTTAATCAAAATATAAGTTGTAGAAAACAAAGTGATAAATTAAACTAAGCTTGTTATAAAGATAGAACTATACGTTTAAAAGTAGACAAAAGGGATTAATAAATACTAAAGTCAAAATATTAACATAGGAATGCATGGGATTTCCATAAATGGATGAATTGATAAATACTGACAAAATAGAATTATCTCCTGTGGAAAGTAAAGATATTAGGAATGATAATTGAGAGGAAACATACAAAAATAGAATTTAAAAAAATGGGTTCCTTCAGTCTTTAACAGACTATGAATACCCACGAGGGGGTGCCAGTGTGAAATTTTTGAGGCAGGAGGTGCACAATCTCCAACCTCTTCTGAGTCGACATTATTAAATATCAGTGGCAAGTGAAGTGTATGTACAAGGCGACTGGAAACAAATGCCGAGACAAGCGGAGAGAACATGCAGCGCTTATAATTCCCAAATGGTCACCCATCTGGTACTAATCAGGCTCAACGTTGCTTAACTTCGGTGATCTGACCAGAACCGGTGTGTCAACGCGATTATGCCATATTAAAATGTTTATATATCTCACAGAAGAGATGTTGCGAGTGTATCTCTGATGTATCGTTATTTTCATGGAAAGTGTTCAACTGAGCTTCAATCTATGGTCCCCCCTCGCCAAACTTTCACAAGAAACACTCATCTAGCTGTAAACACTATCAATAATTCCCCCCACTCTTTATCTGTGCCTAAACCTAACCGTAGATTCCATGAACAAAGCTTCTTTCTTAGAACTGCACGCCTATGGAATTGTCTTCTGTTTTCCTGCTTTCCAGCTGACTACAATATGGTTGTCTTCAAGTCTAACGTAATTAAGTTCTTGATGAGCCGTTCCATATAAGTTATCAAATTTTCCAAATTTTCATTACTAATGATTACTATATTGTCCAATTTCTACTGTACACTCTTTAACCCTTATCCTTGAGTGGCCTCTTGGCCTAGATAATGTGGTGATGCCTATGTAAAAAAAAAAAATAAATAAAAAATAATAATAAAATACTTAGATAATGACAAGAATTGAAAATATCATTTAAAATTTAAATTATTGACATAACAAGTACTGGATGAAGACAAATTTAATCAATACTATTTAAATTAACATTTTTAATTCTTTCTGAAGGAATAACATGTACAGCAAAACTTAAGTATAAATTAGGTCTAAGTGACGTTATATATATATATATATATATATATATATATATATATATATATATATACATATATATATATATATATATATATATACTAGCAAAAATACCCGTCGTTGGCTGGGTTCAAAAACAGCCTACAGAAAATGGACTCTGATTTATGAAAGTATGATAGCTTATGAAAAGGAAGAGTTGTAAAAAGATAGCTTCGAATTTGGGGGTATCAAAACCAAAGCAAAATATGATATGATGAAAGTAAAAATAAATAAATAAACCCCATAATTTATTATGCCATACCTGTTCACACTGAAA
>NC_136512.1:11599414-11619414 GCF_053919585.1 Euprymna scolopes
CTTTCTCGAGAATCTCCTTGCACATGCTACCATTTATTTTACCACGAATAACTTGTGACTCACTAGTGACCGTGGATGAAAAACATTTCCATACCATAATGGAACAATCTCCAAACTTTTCTGTGGAGATGATATCGTTTTTGTTCCTATTTACAATGTCTCCCCACGGGACAGATTGATACACTAGGGTCGTTTTTTTTAATGTGGAGAAAAGGAACAAAAAATAAAAATTGTCTCAGCCGTGAAGGATTTCTCCTCCACTGACAGAGAACAAGAAATTGAAGTGAAGCATCTGAAGAACAGATACTACACTTTGATCTTAACCCGAAGGCCAGGGTATTTATTTGCTCCCCCACCGAGCAAATTAGGCACAAGGCCGATTTTTAAAGTGAGGAGTGAAGGGGAAATGGGGACCAACTCCCCGGGGAGTAGGGGAGCTGAATAGTGACAATTGGTATGAAGGGTTGCCCCTACATTGACCAAGGTCTTATCTGTGGGGTCGCCCCCACATAGGGTCTTTGCTTGCAGTATCTGCCGGAATAGATACTACACTTTGATCTTGGCCCGAAGGTCAGGTATTTATTTGCTCCCCCACCGAGCAAATTAGGCACAAGGCCGATTTTTAAAGTGAGGAGTGAAGGGGAAATGGGGACCAACTCCCCGGGGAGTAGGGGAGCTGGATAGTGACAATTGGTATGAAGGGTTGCCCCTACATTGACCAAGGTCTTATCTGTGGGGGCGACCCCACATAGGGTCTTTGTTTGCAGTATCTGCCGGAATAGATACTACACTTTGATCTTGGCCCGAAGGCCGTCGTGTTGATTGTCCATAAGTTTTCTATATTCCATATTATATTTTCACCGCTTATGAACTTTAACCTTCAAAATATTTCATAAATTTTAAATTGGGTTCAAGCCAGGAGACTGATTTAGACAATTGACAGTATTAATACTAGTGTTGGGAATATTAATCGGTATCGGAATCGAAAAGAAATGGTGCCTATTTTCCGATGCCAAAACGATTCTTTTAATTGTCTTTTTTATTTGATTTTGTTAAAGCAAAATCTCTTATTGCTGGTAATAACGATAAAATAATAAATATTTATTGATTTTAAAATACTAGTAAAGCTAAAATCTATAGATCATCCTCCACAGGTGTAATTTTACGTTGAATATTTAACTTTTTTTTTTTTCACAGAAATCTGGAAAAATAACAATTCTATAGTTAAATATTTAGAGATTTATAAAGAATCGGAATCAGAATCGGTAATTGTATCGGAATCGGGAAAAATATTGGAATCGTCCCATCACTAATTAATACGTTTATTTACAAGCCATTCTTTTGTCAGTTTTGCTATCATTGCCGTATTGAAGCACAGCATTCTGACCATGTCCTAAAGAAATTGCAGATTCCTGAAGGTTCTTCTTTAGAACCCTTTGTACATGCTATTATTCATTCTACCATGGATAACTTGTAACATTACTAGTGCCCTTGGATGAAAAGCATCCCTATAGCATAATTGAACCACCCCTAAACTTTATTTTATTTATTTTACTTCAGTAAGTATTAAGAGATCAAGGGGCTCCCTCCTGGAGCTAACACTTGATTCTGTTATGATTTAAATTTATATCCGAGGGCTCTTTTAAGAATAGATGCTGCTCCCTTTATGGCTGCTATTTGTATTTCGTTACATCTTGGTCTTCCAGGGATTGCTTCTAAGTATTTCTGAAGATTCTTTTTTGTTAAGCCAGTTGCTCCTATCACAACCGGTATAATGTTTATTTCTTTCAGAGACCATGTCGTTTTTAGATCATTTTTTAGGTCCTGATATTTTGTTATTTTTTCCCGTTCAGCTCTGTTAAGGCCAAAATCATTTGGGACTGTAACATCGATAATGAGCGCAGTTCTTTCAGGCTTGTTCCATATTACAATATCTGGCTTGATGGCCTTGTCTTTTATGTATCTCCCCACCTGTATGTCTTTGTCATAGAACACGGTCACTTTTCCATTTGATGTTATTGGTGGTGGTTCATGTTCCCAGATGTTCGTCGCTCTGTCAAGCTGCATCTCTCCACAGATTTTCCAATGAAGGTACTTACATACTTTGTTGTGGCGGGCAGTGTAGAGGCCATCTGCCAATAAGATTGGGCATGCAGACATTAGGTGGCTTGGGCTCTCAATTGCTGAGTGGCAAAACCGGCATTGGCCATTTGCTTGTAGGCCAGCCATTTTTTGTAATCCATTTGTGAGTAAGCCTTGGTCTTGACTGGCTACAATGAGTCTTTCCTCATCAAATGGAAGTCTCCCGCTCTTGAGCCATTGGAGTGAAGCATCCCTGTCTATATATTCCTGTTTAAGCTCTTCCAGAAACTTTCCTGCTCTTTTATGTTGTTCCCATCCTTGCTTCCTTGTGTCTATTTCGATTTCGGTGTATTTCTTTCTCTTTTTTCTTGCAATCTGTGTTGCTGGATTATCATATACCTCGGCAGTATTTTCCAGTATGACATCTGTGTGGACGGTATTGTGCTTGTTTAAAGCAGTACCATTTTTTCGCTAAACATTTGTCACTGTGATCATTTTCGTTTCATGCGACCAAATTACCTTTTCCCAAAACTGCATATCTTTCTTTCATAAGTTTCGACAAGTTTTAATCGATCTTTGACTTTTTTACTCAGTAAAGACATTATTCTTGGGAATCCTGATTAAAATCTTGTATAATATAGAGCTCTGATAATGGTAACCTTACTTACATTAATTCCAGAACAAGTAATGAAAGTTTGTTTTGTTAGTTTGTTTTTTTGTTTTTGTTTTTGTTTTTTTTTTTTGTCCCCCGCCAAAGAAGGGTGGACCTGTTAATTCACTTTTGTCCGTTTGTCTGTCCGCACTTTTTTCAATAACTACGACTTGGAATTTTTAAAAATTTTGTAGAAACATTAAACATGATATGAGTAAAAACGTAACAGAACGGATTTTCGGGTTAAAATGGCTAAAATTGACACGTTTGTATTTATTGTAACTGATTTCTATATAATTTTTTTTTTTGTCTATACTTTGCGATAACTTTTGGGTGTGACCCAGGGGCTCTTTTAGGGCTAATAAAACACTCCATTTTGGGGACTATTTTACCATATTCGTCACAAATTTTCTGTGTATGTCTATTTAGGAGTTTTGCATGTTGCCGAACTCAAATTTTAAATATGTAAAGGCCTTGGGGACGTTTGGGGCTAAATGGCGGGTGCAAATAATGGACTTAGTCATTTCTTTTTTTTTTTCTTTTTTTTTGCATGGTGTAGAACTCAAATTTACATATGTTTAGACTTGTTCAGTTTCACCAGGATTTAACGTTTCCTGTTGACTTTTAGGGCTAAATGGAGGAGGAGGAATGCTGAACTTAGTCATTTTTTATGCCTCGTTCACTGTGCACTCACGGGGAACCATGCATGCTTCACTTGCTTGGGGGGGGCACATTTCTGCTGATTCATCTTGAAAGATTTGTTGTACCGTCGCCATACTTGTTTTCTGATTATATTCCGATGCTTGTTCAAATAAAGGCGATATTTTTAAATATAACATTTTAAGCAGAAATATTATTAGTTACTGAATTGTCTTGTCGAAAATAGTAATATATTTAAAAATTACGAAAATTCATCGAGTAGAAAGTTATATATAGTTAAAAAGTAATTTTTACGGTAAATTGGGGAAAATTGCATTTTTCGTATATGTTTTAGAGTAGACCGTGAAGATTGGAGAAACAGGAGGCATAACTCACCAAGCATATTTTAAATTACATTGTAATGGCGTCCAACATGTTTATCCGATAACAAATATCTTTTTTATTAAAAACACAATAGCAGTTTTTCTAGTCGATAGATTTTCGTAAATTTTGGATATATTATTATTATCAACATAACAGTTAAGTAATATTGTTTTTGATTAAAGGAATTTATCTTTAAAAAATCTATCTGTCGTCTCTCTTTATATAAGCACCGATACTTCCTATCACACTTAGTGTTAGATTCATTTCTTTGCTATTTTTTCGGTAACCTTGTGCTCCTTCGTGACATTCAATTGCGATACAAAACAATAACATTATTAAGAATGCGTTCACGAAGGATGTACTTGAAATGGAAACCTATAAATATAAATGCGAAAATGTATGTATGTATGTATGTATGTATGTATGTTTGTTCGCTTTTTCTGTGTGTCTACAAAAGGCTTTTTTCAGAGAAGCGGTCTCTCGCTTCACAACTTTTTAAAACTTTTTATAACACATATAAATCGTAATATCTCACAGTTAACAACGAAGTTCGCCTGTCTATTTAATTTGCTCAATTTCGGGAAGATAAATATTAAACATTTGTCGCTCGCCGCATGTGGGTTAGTCTTTTTCCTATAACATCTTGGGAAAACCTCATTAACTCATTAGAACGGGCACCTGCCAAATCCAAGTAATTAAATAAATTCAAACGTTTTTTCCGTTAGAATGTCGTGGTGGGGCAATGGTTAACGTCGCACGTTTTTTTTGTTTTTCTTGTTTTCACACTTTAATTTACAACTTTCCTCAACGGTTCGGGTTCGATCCTCATATTTACCTACCAAAACATTTTTTTTATTTTACCCCCCCCCCCCGGAGTTTCCACACACACCTTCAAACACCTGGGAAACGCCGAGTACCCCTCGGTAGTATATCATAAACGCCAATAAGTGTTTTGGAGATCAATATGACTGGATATACCATAAAATTAAATGCAACATTTTCGTGGGTTCTGCGTTGGTGCGGCGTGTGCTTAGAAGGGAAATGCGAGGATTGTTCCAACAGTAAGGCCTCCTATTTTTCAACTCAAAAACTCGAATATCAAAGATGTATGAAGACGGTAGTATTGCCATTAAAACGAGCGACCTTTTGTGTTCCAGAGTTTACTTTATTCCGTAGTCACCACCATTCTCAATTCCTTTCTGTCAGCCTCTTTTGATGCCTCTGACGTAAAAATCCAGAGCGCGCTTCGTCTTACATCTCTGATGTCACTCTTAAATCGACGAACCCATCTCCTAACTGTGCTGGCATCAACTGCATCGGCTTCGTAAACGTTCACCAGACACCGGTTATTTCTGATCAGTTCAACTGTTTCTGTGAGGAAAAATTCAGTGACGCATCTCTGCTTCTGATGCACGTCCATGACAAAGATTGTTGTTGCTTTTTTTTTAGTCTCACTCCATCAATATCTGAAACAGAGAGAGAAAACTTTCAGGTCATGAATTCATAAGTTTAATTATCATAACAATGCAATTTGGAATCCCTTCTGATCTATTCGGGCGGAATAAAAGAATAGGAGGAATTACTTTTATCATAAACATATCTTAAAATTTTGAAGATAGATTCCATAACCAAATATATTCTGAAACAACGAAAAGACTTAGATAAGTATTTTTTTAAGCTTTAATAAAGGTGACAATAATATCGTGGGGTCTGTGTATGTGCCAGATTTCCATTGAACGTTCCCGATAGTTTATATAATGATTAGGAATGTGACAACAGCATATTTTTTTTATTATTTTGACTCTCGAGTGTATATCCGACACAGTTGGACTCGGCTAATAAACCGAGAACCTCATCAGTCTATATAAAAACGCATAAGATATTAACGGATATATACTCAAGAGTCAAAACAATTAAAATAATATGCTGTTGTCACAGCCCTATTAATGATATACGAGGATAGTTCCGAACATTAAGTTTCCTCGTTTTTTTTTAACTCAAAACGTTGAAGAGCTACGAAGATAGAAGTGGTATCATTAAAACGTGTGACCTTTTGGGTTCTAGAATTTATTTTTCTACATAATCATCCCCATTATCAATGAATTTTTGCCAGGGATTCAAGATGCATCTCAGCTTCTGACGCATATATATATATATATATATATATATATATATATATATATATATATATATATATATTATTATTAATATTATTATTATTATTATTATTATTATTATTATTATTATTATTATTATTATTATTATACAGGGTGGGCCAAAATAAGGGTCCTATCTTTAAATTTGAATAGCTTCCACAAAATAAAAGTTAAACTCACCAAACTTTATGTGTGTGTAGACTGACCCTTCCGAGATTTTTTTGAAATAAACAAAACAAATTTTGGCCGAAAAATACTTCTTAAAACTTACATGAATTTATGAATTTTTATAAATAGGACCCTTACTTTGGCCCACCCTGTATAATGTTCTACTGATGATCCTAAATGAGAGCGAAACTCGAGTCTAGGTTCCGGTCTGCGGCTTTCAAGCTTGCATTGCTTTTGTGAGCTTCGACGTTGTTTGATTGTGAAAATAATTATATATATATATATATATATATATATATATATATATATATATATATATATATGGAGAGAGAGAGAGAGAGAGAGGAGAAAGAAAGAGGGAGAGAGAGAGAGAGAAAGAAAGAAAGAAAGAGAGAGAGAGAGAGATTTGTATATCGACTGATTCTTTCTACTAAATGTTTCCTTTGATTCTCGTTAATATTTTCTTCTCGATTTGTTTTTCTACATTCTTGTCAATTTTTGATTTGTCCTTTTATTTTTCTGCCAATTTTCACGCGTTCCTCGCCGCCATGTCACTCTTCCTTGCATTTATTATTATTATTATTATTATTATTATTATTATTATTATTATTATTATTATTATTATTATTATTATTATTCTGTTTCATCCCATTAACCATATTCGAAGAATTCTTTGTTGCCATTCCGTCCTTTCTGATTGCATTCAGCCACCGGCAATATCGGCAATATCTACAATATCCAATTCCGCAATCTGTACGCAATGTTTTCAACACTATTATTTTACAGTCTTCCTTCCTAAATCTTTTTCTTTCCTTCTTTCTTTTCTTTGTTCCTTCTTGTTGGTTCCCTTTTTTATGTGTGTATCCTTTTCTTCGTTTATTATTTCCCTCGTTCATTCTTTCTTTTCGTTATTCGTTTTACTGTCTCCCTTTGAATGTGACTTCATTCCTTTCTTAACGTCATTTTCATTCTTTCTTTTTCTTCTTCTTTCTTTCTTTTTGTTCTCTCTCTTTCGGTGTATTCTCATTCCGCTTTTTAATCTATTTTGCTTTCATTCATTCTTTTCGTTTCTTATTTCCTTCTTTTTCTTTCCCTCTTTTGACGTGTCGCCTTCTTTTATTAGTCTATCTTTTATTCTTTTTTATTTGTTTATTTTTTCTTGTTTTTCTTTCTTTATGTGTCTCCTTCATTTTATTCATTAATTCCGTCTTTAATTCTTCCTTTCGTTCTTTTTTAGTTCCTCCCTTTTGAATAATCCCTTCCTTCCTTCCTTCCTTCCTTCCTTCCTTCCTTCCTTCCTTACTCTACTTTTATCGTTCCTTCTTTTCTTTCTCCCCCTTTATATGTGCCCCTCTCCTTCCTTTTATACCCTTTCTTTCCTTTTTTTTTTCCTGTTCTTTTTAGTTTTCACATTCTTTTCTTAAAGGTCTCCTACATTTCTTCTTTTCGTTCTTATTTCCCCTTTTTCTTCCTTATTTATTTATTTATTCATTTTTTTTCCATTTATTTTCATACATTTGAAGATTGATAACATTCTAAGCGAAAAAGATTTTTTATGTGGAACAAACTGGATTCGAACCTGGAACACCAAGTTTCAATGGCCATATTCTAAAAAAAAAAATTAACGAATGAATTAAACTATGAAAAACACATTTTTTTTTTTTTTTAGGAAACAGGTATAGTCATTAGTCGCCCGCTTTCCTCTCCCTAATCTTTCTTTGTTATTTCTTTCTTTATTTCCTCCTTTCCTTTTTTTCTTTCTTTTTTAATATTTCACATGCACATTTTTCTTCTTTCCCAACTTCTTTCCGTTCATTTTATTATTGGAATCCTTTGGGATGAGTAATTTGTATATTTCATTTATTTATTTGCGGACTGGTATCCTTATTCTTATGTTGTTCTTTCACGACGTTTCAGCCAACTATTCCTCTGGCCTTCGTCAGGCGCGATGGGATAGCAATGCTGAGTCTCTCAACTGTATCCTTAGTAATTCCTGTTATCATCTCAGCACGTTTCGACCAACGAATCCTCTGGCCGGCTTTGAGTCGGCTTGAAACTGCTATCTTCAAACAACGCTCACTTGTAACTGTAGAGATTCGACGTCTCTATCCACGGCGGTACGAGTCCCGAAGGGTTATCAAGGTGTGATATTTTGATCTTATGAATCCAAGTTGTTGTTCCATTGTCGGGTCCGTACTGAATGGTATGTTATTTTTATTATTGGATTTTTTTTTAGATGAATAATTTGTATATTTATTTGTTTAGGACCTGTTATCCTCATCTTCATGGTTGTTGTTTCATCACGTTTCGGCCAACTAATCCTCTGGCCTTCTTCGGGTGATTAACCGCGACGGGATAGGAATGCTGAGTCTCTTAACTGTATTCCCAGTAATTACTGCCTTCCATAGTGATTGTTGTTGTTGTTTCACCACGTTTTTGACCAACTAAAACTCTCGTCTGCTTTGGGTAGGATATTTTAGTAATATAAATCCTAGTTTTCTTTCGTATCTGGTTTTCCATTGTTGGGTCCGTGTCGAATGGTATTAAATATATATATATTTTTTTAATCCTTTGGGATGAGTAATTTGTGCATTTATTTATTTATTTATTTATTTATTTATTTATTTCTGGGCGGTTATCCTTATCTTTATAGTTACTGTTTCACGACGTTTCGGCCAACTATTCCTCTGGCCTTCGTCAGATGGTCTCCGTTTGTTCAACACTTCTTTAAACTCTCTCTCGCTTTCGCTCTCTTTCTCTCTCTCTCTATCTATCTATCTATCTCTCATTTTATATATATATATATATATATACATATATATATATATATATATACATATATATATATATACTTTTTATTTTTATTATCATTTTCTATTATCTGTTTAGTTACACATGTTTCGGTTACTGAATCATATTAGTGATCCAGTAACCTCGTCAGACTTTACAGAAATGTTTCTTATGATTTGGAAGAATGGTATTAGAAGTGATACCATTCTTCCAAATCATAAGAAACATTTCTGTTAAGTCTGACGAGGTTACTGGATCGCTAATACGATTCAGTAACCGAAACATGTGTAACTAAACAGATAAAAGCGGTAATAAAAAATAAAACACATATCTGCTCTACAATAGTATTGAGCACTTTCTTCAGGTTTTTATTAATTATTATTAATTACCATTTTTGCTATATATATATATATATATATATATATATATATATATATATGAGTAAAAATAAGATAATACAAGGGATGGTTGACGTTATGATTATTTGAAAAGGAAGACCGAGAATTTATAAAATAATGTTACGTATAGGATGGGAAGGATTCTAGGAATTTTTCCACGTTCACTCGCATGTGTTTTATCATCATTTTTTTCTACATTTTTACCATCGAAAATCCTGACGATGTCTCCTGAAATAGGGATGAAACGCTGATTAACATTATTTTATAAATTCTCGGTTTTCCTTTTCAAATAATCAAAGATATATATATATATATATATTTTTTTTTTTTTTTTTTTTTTTTAAATGTAAAATCGCGATATATCCAGACAGTTGGCGAGATGGTTCAGGGTAAGGGTTAAGGCTCATTACCGTTGGGTCCCGATTTCGAATCTCGCTAGATACAACCACTCTAATGAGTCGTAGACGACGAAAAACATGTCAGTGGATAATTACATTTTTAAAAATAATATATATACCGCTCTCCATGAGGGGGGTACCAAATTGGTTAAAAGGGAAAATTATTCCCAACTCGCATTTAGGTAAAAATGCACTTTCGTAAATAATTGAATTCATTCAAAACATATCGCTAAAACTAAAACAAACAACATCTATATATATATATATATATATGTATATGTATATATATATATATATATATATCTGTCTCTCTCTCTCTCCTACTCTATCTTTTTTTGTTCTTCTCTCATTACTTTATTACATTTTTCTCTTCTTTGTTTTCCATCTATTCTTCTGGTGCTACCATAGCAGGCTGTCTGAAGATATCGGCTTCCTAACCTAAAATGCACTAAACATTGATGTTATTGATTTTTTCTTTCCCTTTGCAGAACTCAGTCATGTTCTACAAAGCAAGACCAAAAAATGACAATTTTCCTCGACAAAAATAAGCAAAGCAAGCACTATGAATATGTGAAAAAGTGACGAATCTGAGGCAAGGGAACCCTTGCCAAAACGACTGAACCTGAAAAAGAGATAATGTTCTGCAAAACAAAACAACCAAACCAAACACCATAAATAAATATTTGAAAATATAACTTGAAGAATCTTTTATTAAAATGACTGGATTTTGCTTTAAATGACCCGTAAAGGGTTGATATGGTGTAAAAAAAAAATAACCAAACAAAATTCTTCTATTCTTTGTTCCTTCATTTATATTTTTTGTTCATTTATTTTTTTTTTCATTTTTTTTCCTTCATTTTTTTCTTCTCTTTTTTCAGTATCTCACACTTTCCTTACTTCTTTCCTTCATTCATCTATCAGTTTTCCTTCCTCCATTCTTTGCTTTGTCCTTTTTTTCCTTCATCCTTTCTTGTTTCCTTCATTATTTCATTCATCCACCATTCTTTCTTTCCGTTTTAAGAATTTATTACGAGGAATGTGCAATAAGTAATGCCTCTGACCCACCTCCAGTTGTCTGATCTAGCTGAAATTTTGCATATGCAATGATTTATATCTCTACGGGTTATGTGGCAAATTACAGCTCTGAACTAATTGTGGTTTCTGTTTTACAGGTGTTTGAATTGAGTCAGGTGTGAAATGGAGCCTGTTGAATGTCGAGCAGTGATCCGGTTTTTGCATTTGAAAGGACGCACACCACAGGAGACTTTTGATGAAATGAAAGAAACTTATGGTGATAATGCCCCATCATATGACCTTGTAAAACGCTGGCATTGTGAATTCAAACATGGCCGGAAGTCTGTGGAAACAGCCCCCAGACCTGGTCGCCCCCCCCCCTTTTGCCATTGATGAGTTGAGGCTGCCATTTTGGAAGATTGGCACATTACTATTCGCCAAATAATCCAAGATGTCAAGATTAGTACAGGGTCTGTGGAAACTATCATTCATGCCATCTGTTAGAATCAAAACCAAAACATAAAAGAAATAAATATATATACTAGCAAAAGTACCCGTCGTTGACTGGGTTCAAAAACAGCCTACAAAAATGGACTCTCATTTATGAAAGTATGATAGGTTATGAAAGGGAAGGGTTGTAATGAGATAGCTTCGAATTTGGGGGTATCAAAACCAAAGCTAAATATGATGAAAGTAAAAATAGATAAACCCCATAATTTATTATACCATACCTGTTCACACTGAAACACTTATCACAATATTCTGTGGATCTATATTAAAAAACCTTGTTAAACTTTGTGACATATTTCCATTCTATGGAGGTCAGGCGCGAACGAACACCCCATAATTTTATTATACCATATTTCTTCAAACTGAAACATAATTATCAAAGTATACTTATGCAGATAGATATGAAAAGTCTTTATTAAATTTTGTGCCTATTTCCATTCTATGGAGGCCAGGCGCGAACGCAGACCCCACAAGTTTATTATACCATCCCTATTTAAGTTAAAACATACTTATTAAAGTATTATTATGTGCATCTATATCAAAAAAACTTGTAAACGTTTTTTTTTTTAAAATTTTTATTTCCATACTTTGTGGACCAGACGCGAACGCAGGCCCCACAATTTAATGAATCACTGTTCTGCCGGATCAAACATACCCATTCCTGTGTCTCGATACATCTTCTATCATCATATGTAATCAGTTTTTTTTTAAATAGCCAACCATATAGGAGCCTATTCGTGACACACACACACATACACACACAGACATTCAGCTTTATATATATATATATATATATATATATATATATATATTACAGAAGACTAAAACGATATCGATACCGTCGATTTCATATCTAAACAATGATGACTTGTAGTTATTCGCATATTCTTAGCATAGTAGACCAACTATAAGCCCCAATTGTTTGGATTTGAAAACGGTATTTTCTTAAAAATGGAGTAGTCTACTGAGATTCTATCCTCCTCACCTTACGAAATATACACAAATATGTCTGAGTGTGAGTGTGTGTGTGTGTGTGTGTGCGCGTGGGTGTGTGCTTTGCTTGTGATTGGTGTGTGTGTGTGTGTGTGCGTGCGTGCATGTGTGTGTTTGTGTGTGTGTTTGTGTGTGTTTGCGTGTGTGTTTGTGTGTTTGTTTGTGTATGCGTGTGTGTGGGCGTGTGTGTGCGCGCGCTTGTGTGTCCTCGCACGAAAACCGTGCCATTTTTCAATTAAGTCCTTTGAGGCTCGAGTCCGCGTGCATTTCGTAACGAATAAAGAAGGGCAGCTTAAAAGCGATGCGTTCTTTCTTCGAGGGGAGGGGGGAAATATCCCCTTTTCAAACTCCACTCTATTTGTATCATTGCCGATTGCGCAGACAGGAATCAGTTAAGTAAAACCAATTTGCTTCATGCCACTGTATAGATAAGAAAGAGCATCTTGCCCTGAATTCAAGCGTAGTCGAGAAATGCGTGAGAGGGTGACAAAAACACCGATATACTAAAATAATGGGAAATGACAACAACAAAAAAACAAAAAAACACAAACATTCCCGATGCATTCACCGATTCCGATTTCGATTCTTTTTCATTTTCTAAACATTTAATTAAAATTTTTTTCGTTTTTAATTACTATAATGTCAGCATATATTTTTACAAACGTAAAAAAGTACACTCTGGTCAAAAAGAGGTCCCCTCTTTTTGACCAGAGTGTACATATTACACTTTTGTAAATATTTTTTCTCAAACGTTTACGGTGTAATTGATTGAAGATTGTCGGACAACTAAATATTTATTTACTTTAAAAAAAAACGAAGTTTATTTCCATTAGTTCGTTGTTAGTTTACGCAATGCTGTTTGAATTTTCCCATCGGCGATTAAAACAGATTGACTGTTCCGATGCAAAGAGGACGGTTTACAAGAGGGGCTTTGTTAGCTATTCTGTCCCTTCCATCTCTGAAAAATGGTCGGTTATAGCTCCTATCAATATAGCAGATAGGCAACAGAAGAAGAAGAAGAAGAAGAAGAAGAAGAAGAAGAAGAAGAAGAACAACAACAACAACAACAACAACAACAACAACAACAACAACAACAACAACAACAAGCGCTAGGAACAATACCGAAGAAATTTTAAAAGAGAATGGGAGAAATTGGAATCAGAGGGATGGCTAAGATACAACGGATAACAGTAATAGAAACGGCTAAAGTATTAAGGAAAATCCTTGAATGCGGAGACTAATATACATGAGATACATGTACCAGCAGAACATAAACTGCTACAGATGTAAAGAAAAAAATAAGGAGTATCACATGGAATCATGAAAACTGAAATTGTATAAGTGTATGGTACCCCCCCCCCCCTGCGCCCGCTGCCTCCCTCTTTTTTTGTGTCTGTGTCACCAAAAACTGACACCAAATAAGCGAGAAGGATCGTGGAGGACGGAATGCCGAAGGAGAGAAATCACTAGCCAGACCTCGGCTGGATGTGTGATAAGAGGACTGGAACCTTGGAGAGTTTTTTTGCCACCAAATTCCAGTGAAAGCCAACGGTCTCCGCCAACGAGAAATCAATCGTAAGCGGCTGTTACAATAACGCAAATTCATCTTCAAAGGTTATCGAAAGAGGTGGAGGGTACTGGAAATCTAGGGAGACTTCTTGTCACTCAAACTCCGGAGAACACCACAGGTTGTTCTCAAAGAGATATCTTTGATGATGGCCTGTGTGACTACTCCTAGTGAGTAAACAATAAAAATAGCTGATGCACCTAAGTCATTTCTTTTGAAACCTTGGAAATTAATGCTA
Source organism: Euprymna scolopes (assembly GCF_053919585.1). Lineage (NCBI taxonomy): Eukaryota > Metazoa > Mollusca > Cephalopoda > Sepiida > Sepiolidae > Euprymna > Euprymna scolopes. The sequence goes on from NC_136512.1 coordinate 11,613,404, forward strand.
TACATTAGGTACAATATAATATTCAATAGAGAATTGGTTCTGTAATAATAAATACGAAATCTGCATGAATTAAAATATATTTAAGCGTATTTTACAACCCAATAATGCCAGACATCCCACCCGCTAATCAATAATAAAAAAAAATTTGATTTTCCCAAGAGGTTAAATAAATCTTCTTTTTTTTTTTTTTTTTTTTTTTTTTTTTTACACTTTTTACCCCAAACAAGGCAAATTGCCACTTTGGTGTAGGGGCTACTATCAGGAGCAACAACTACTGGGGCACTATGTTGGGATTTGGGCAGCAAGATGTCGGTTCACGTTACACTTGAACTTCTGCATGTCAGTACAGTTTGGGAAGCAGGGATCTGGAATGGAATTCCAGAGTCTAGCGGTTCTGGGGAAGAAACTACTGGAGTAGAAAGATCTTTTACATCTAGGGATCTCTACAGTGTGGGGTGGGATTTAGCTGCCTGTCAAGTTTGTCTACGTTGTGGGGGCACAAGTGTCTGCAGTTCGTCAGAGCATTCACCATTAAAATACTTGTAGAAAAGGCAGAGGGATGTAACGTTTCGTCGATGGGACAGAGGCTGAAGCTTAGATGACAGTTCAGGGCCTATCAGATTGGCGACTCTCTTTTGAACCTTGTCTAGGAGCGAGAGACTAGTAGCCGATGCACCAGCCCAAATGTGACAGCAATACTCCATACATGGGCGAATGGTGGCCTTATAGAGGTACAGGATACTTTCGGGTGTTAGTAGTTTTCTAGCAGGGTAGAGAGAGCCTACCTTCTTCGCAGCAGCCCTGGCAATGCTTTCAATGTAATTGTTCCAACTCATGTTTCCTGTGAACGTTAGGCCAAGCAGTTTGAAAGATGTACTCTCAGATAAAGAGTCACTTGTCATTGCTATTGGTGGCAGAGGTTTCTTGTAATTATTGAAGGAAACTAGTTTAGTCTTGGCAGCATTGGATGTGACCATCCATTTTTTTAATTAATTCACGCTGCTACGTAACTTCTTCGAGATTTGAATATCTAAAATTATTTGGAATTAGTGTTCGACTGAGCTTCAATCTATGGTCCCCCCTCGCCAAACTTTTACAAGAAATACTCGTCTAGCTGTAAACACTATCAATAATTCCCCCCACTCTTTATCTGTGCCTAAACCTAAACGTAGATTCCATGAACAAAGCTTCTTTCTTAGAACTGCACGCCTGTGGAATTGTCTTCCGTTTTCCTGCTTTCCGGCTAACTACAATATGGTTGTGTTCAAGTCTAAAGTAAATAAGTTCTTGATGAACCGTTCCATATAAGTTATCAAATTTACCAAATTTTCATTACTAATGATTACTATATTGTCCAATTTCTACTGTACACTCTTTAACCCTTATCCTTGAGTGGCCTCTGGGCCTTGATAATGTGGTGATGCCTATGTAAAAAAAAAAAATAAAAAAAATAACAATTCGTTCTTCTGTTTGATTGCTTGCCACATAGAAGAATGAAGAGAGAGAAAAATTAAAGGGAATTCCCCGACGAAGATAAGAGATATAAGCGAAAATTTGGATTATATTCTAATAAATGTTTCTTTTTAAATCTCGTGCGTTATATTGACTGTCTAAAGTACAGATTTATTTCTATTTATGATTAGTTTCAATCTGCTAAAACTGTCATTCATTAAATGAGTAACTTTTCCGTCTTTATGTGGTGAAATTTTATCAAAAATAAATGACCGCATATCTAAGGAAATGGCAAAAACACTTGATGAAGACTGTAACGGAATGGGGAAATAAATGGATGGTCGCATTCAATGCTGCCAATACTGACCTTGTTTCTCTCAATAGTTGCAAGAAACCTTCTCTATCACCAATAGTAATGACCAGTAGAACTGTCTTGATACCCATCTGGGTCAAATATTCTGTGACAAAGATGGAGTTGTGGACTGGTGCATTCACGCAAATCTTCAGCATCTTCAGTTTCTCGCGAATAATTGTGTGTACAGTTCCCACACTGACATCAAACTGTACACTTATTGTCTCTATAGACACACGACGGTCTTTATCCAAGAAATTCTTTATTTGGCCAATCAACTTTGGTGTTCTGACTTCCTCACTCCTCCCACGCCTCTCATCATCCCTCACAGACTCCCTACCTTCCTTGTATCTTATGCGACTCTAAAACTGATGCTCGGTTCATGCAAGATGGTCCCAAAGCAGTCTGAAGCATTCCATACGTTTCTGTGAAATTTTTTCTAAGTTTAAAACAGAATTTTATTCCATATCCTCCCTCTAAATTGTCCTCACGTCCAGATTGCATTTTTGGAATTCACTATCTGTGACAATCAGGCTTTAGTAGGGTGTATTCCAATTCCTTCTGTAGCTGTTCATTTGAACCTGAAATCATAACAATTAGCCAGTCATCTCATATGCATATCAATAACATACTGAATTTTCAAAGAGTCTACAACAACTTTAAATGTTTGTACAAAAAAGTTTGGAAACTTATTGAAGGCAATTCGTATTTGTCTGAAGTAATTTAGTGGTCTTGGCTACATAATCGAGTAGCACTATTCACCTGAATGAACGATAATAATCTGTGGACTTTAGGCTTATTTTCAACGTTTTTTTCCCCAGACTACTATACCCGTCTATATTTATAGCTTACGCCAGCCAATTGTATTCTTTTGTTGAGTGACCCGGATGTATTCATATCCATTAGATCATGGAATAAAACGTTACATCATGAAATAAAAAGATTAATTTTTAATTTTTTTTTTTTCATTACAGTTTAAATTAAAGGATATATATATATATATATACATATATATATATATATATATATATATATATATATATATATATATATATATATAGCCGTGTGTTTATATAAACCTATTTGTTGTATAGCGGTTGACTATATAACCGTATTCAATAGTTCGTGCAATATACATTGCTGGTGTATATAACATGTATCTATATATCTATACGGGACGCCACTGGTCCCTTTATATGCATATGTTTGTATATATATATATATATATATATATATATATATATACATATATATATATATATACATATATATACATATATATATGTATGTATGTATGTGTGTATGTATGTATGTTACGGGACAGAATCATGTAGTGTATGTATACAGCATTCGTTTAAATAGCGTTTGTATAAAACGTGTAAATATTGCATAACGAACTTCTATGCAGACACCAAATATGTCTAAAATATTTCTGTTCGTCTCCTGCGCGTGTGGAGGATGTTTGTAGATTCAAATACATATAGTTCACAAACGTACCCTAGTCTACATGGCGCACGGACAAAGCACCTAGCTTATTTTATAGTTTCTGTTTTTACGGCGGCTGTTCTTTGGCTTAAGAGTCTGTAAGATACCGAAAGAAGGCATCTCCTTCTGAAAGAAAACATTATTGACACTATTGTATATTACATTACTTTAGTGTCACGCTTCCCTCGCGGTTTTCAAAAGTTTCTCTATACTTCTACATCTTGCTACGTTGCACGATTCGCTCCCGTGGACGTAAAATTGATGATCGATCGACGAGCCTATCTTCGGTAAACTGACTCCTTAACCGACTATCTATCAAACCCTATTTCTATATCAGTTACGCACTTTGTGTAAAGAAGTCAATCTTATTGCTTATTGTTTTGCTAAACTAAATCCCTGTTATTGTTTTTAAATATTTATCTTCTAACTTAGCCCATGAAAGTGTTGCTGTGTAAATGTTGAAAGGAATAACGAGAAGAAAGGAAACAATGAAATGAATAATGTATAAACAAAAATACAAACAAGTATGCTAGTTGAGTGGAAACTCCGCTCAACTGAAGGTCAAGGAATGTTACGACTCTCTCCCTCTGAGTCTTGGGTACAGACTCACTGGAAAGCTGAACCTTCTTACCGGAAATGACGTCAGGAATAGTCCATCGTCAGAATCTGTAGGGTGGTCACCCCAGCTCCCTCTCCCAAGATTTTTCTTCGTAAAAGCTGTTAATATTTCTTTCATTTAAGATCAATCATTAGTAGATCGGTGACTGTTCTAGTGTTGGTTGGGGAGGGTCGAGATCGAATGTCTTGCAAATAGAATCGGTCGGTTCTTCCCCCAACGGTGGTGTGCTACTGGTGTCGTCCGAGTGATATCTTCTTAATTGGTTATGGTAGTGCTTATGGGTATGACTTGGCCCTTGCGCGATACATACTATGTCCCTGATTCTCTTACTGATCGTACCCACATCCCAGAATGAGGAGTTGCTATTGTAACTCTTGAAGAAAATTCTCTTTCTCGAGATGGAATGATTACTAGATACGCAAATGGTCACTTGTAGTTTTGTCTGATTTTGGTAAGAGTTTTCCAAAACTCACCTTATGTGCAAACATGATTTCAGCTGGTGACCGCTGTTGGGATGTTCAGATTAGGTCTAATTCTGTACATGTGTAAGAACTGTTGGAGTGCTTCATCCGTCGGTGCACCTTGGACCTTTTTCAGTGCTCTTTTGAGCATATCCACGAATCGTTCCGCCTGGCCATTCGTCAGGGGTGATATTGAGTAATGGTGATGTGTTTGTTGCAAAAGCTTTGAACTCTGCAGGTGAACTGGATTCCATTACTACTCATGATGAAGTCTACTTCATCGAAACGTGCAAAATGTTCATGTAAAAAAATTATTTTGCACCTTTAGGCCACTTGGTGTAGCTACGACTAAGATTAAGTAATAATCCTCATCGAGAAGAACTGTAAAATCTATGTGGATTCTGGACCACGGCTGGTCAGTTTTCGGTCATAGTTTAAATATGATGAGTGTTTTTTTTTTTTTTGCTAGTGCAACTTCTGCAAGAGTCGATCATCTCCATTATGTCTTTGTCCATGTTAGACCAGTAGATGTAACTTCTTATTAAGATTATCATTCTGTTTTTTTTTTATGGTGTCCTGTATGAAAATCCCGTAGACTTCTTTTCTGGAGACTTTTCTGAATCTTTCGATATATAGTATAACCTCATAACAAAGCGAGAATACTTCTGGAACGTTATTGTCTTTCATAGGGAGCTTGCACTTGATGCTGCAGATAAAGTCGTCCTTTTATGCTTCTCTTTTAATTTGAGGTAGGGATACCAGAAGCTCTCTAATTTTGTTGCCTATCATCGTTCTTATTAAGAAATCGGTACGAAATGCAGCAATTATAGAATCGTCAAAGCTTCCCTTTTCTTTTGGCGTCAGTCTTGATAGGCCATCAACGTGGCTCATTTGTTTCGATAACAGGTATTTTAATTTAAAGTTATAATTTAGTAGAATTGTACTCCATCTCAGCAGTTTATTGGCAGTATACGCCAGTAAGTTTTTTATGATCCGAAAATCACAAGTAGCAGTTTTTGATCGGTTTGTAACAAAAAAGTTCTGCCATGTAAGTACCTATAAAACTTCGTTACCGCGAATATGAAACTTGGAGCTTATGTTGCAATTTGTGAGTATTGTCTCTCGGTTGGCAGTAGCGTTCTGGTTGCATAGGTGATCGGTTTTTTATACCGTCGGGCATTAAATGTAGTATACAATCTCACATACCATATAAGTTTGAGTCGCGCGCTACTATTATTTTCAGCTTTGGGTCATAATGTGTATGAAACAGATTCGATGTTAGAGTATCCTTGATTTTTTCAAACGCCACTTGGCATTCAGGTGTCCACATTCTCCTTTGTGCGTGTGTCTGTGTGTAGGGGTTTGTTCTCTATAGACTCGAAAACGGCTCGGCTCATTTTTATTAAATTTCGCACGAAGGTGTTGTATACGCCTGATAATGTTCTTAGATAGGTTTTTATATCGGAATGTTTTCGATAAGTATCGATAATCGATAATCGATAATCGAAATTATTCGATGAAAGAAGGAACAAGGGATTTTGACCAAAGTTAACACCTTACACTACCTAACATCACCTATAAAATAAACAGTAGGTTCTTTGATATGGCAGGGGCGCGGTCGAAATTAATTTTTCTGTTCAAA
>NC_136512.1:11621914-11624414 GCF_053919585.1 Euprymna scolopes
CACATTTTATGACCGTTCTTGAAGAAGATATTGTTTTTAGAAGAGACTATACCCTACCCCAATAATATTTTTTAAAAATATTTTTACTCGTTTACTGCTGTTTTTATAAAAAAATAAAATCGCTTTTCTAAGAGTCCGTTTTCTACCTAACTAGCTAAGTTGTTTGTGGCTTAACTTATTTTAAAGCGTTTATTATGTTAAAAAGGGAAACTACAGACCGCATAATGTTTTAAATATTTATACTTATTTACTGTTTTTTTTAAATGTTTTTTTAAGGGCAGAATAAATTTTCCTACCTAGCTGGCTAAGTTATTTTTTTCCGGGGACGAGTTTTCCTAAATTCGCGAGAAACATACACGTCAGCCGGCGTAATGTTGAAATTAATATTTATGAAACGTAAATGTCGTTTAAGTAAATCTAAAGTGATCAAATTATAATAACATCCCAGTTTACGCAGGTAGACTAAATTTACATTTCAACATACAGTGCTTAACAATAACGAACCAGTTTTTAAAAGGGGATATATATGTGTGCGTGTATATTTCTGTGGAAATATACTTTATTTATTTATAATATATACAAATCCTTATTTAAGAAGCTCAATGTTATTACAGGGCAACATAATCAATGAACGACAAAAGTCTATATTCCAAAGTTCATGATGTTGACCATCTTACAAATACAGATGCAGTCAAGAATTGTATATGTCAACTGAATTAAAGGAATAAACTGTAAGATGGTCAATATCATGAACTTTGGAATATAGACTTTTGTCGTTCATTCATTAGATAGATAGATAGATAGATAGATAGATAGATAGATAGATAGATAGATATGAGGAAACAATTAATAAAATATGTTAAAAAAAACACTTGGAAATGAGTTAAAACATATTTAATCTGAAAAGGAAACACTAGATAAATGGATAGTCCTTAATCCGCGGAGTTCCGAAGAAATACTTTCCTTCTCGTCAGAGGGTAGGAATTAGCAAAATGCGGGATCGGATTTTGCATGCAGAAGTATTTGATGAAACAACAAGTAAGTCAAAGATCTTACTTGAAAACAAAAAAAAAGTGAAGCAGAAGGAATATGGCGAAGAAAAAGGTGATTACCCATGAATGGATAGTCTGGTGGAAGATAAAAAATCCAGTGACGGTAAAATCCAAATGTATAACTTCAAGAAAGTTAAAAGAATTTCCGTTTGTACAAGTAAAATCCAAGGAAATCCCGTAATTGGAAGCAGATGGTCCATAATAATCCAAAGGCAGAAATCCATGGAATAATTCACAAAAAATGTGTACAAGGAAAAAAGAAAAGATTCCAATAATATTAATAAAAGAAAAATAAGATATGCTTTTCACTCTACTTCCGAGACATAAATATGAATAAGAAAGTTCTGGGAAGAGAAAGGGGAGAGAGAAAAAATGATGATAAAGTTAAATATAAAATATAAAATAAAGGGAAACAAATGTCAAAATGACCCAGACAGGAAATGTTAAAGGCGCGAAAAAATATATCGGGTAAAATAATATAGGTCAACTGAAATATACAGGTCATCACTTAAAAAAAATGTCAGCAAGAATTGTTAAAAGACACTAAATGGAAAATAAATAAATAAAATAAATAAATAAATAAAAATAAAAAATATAAAAATAAAAATAAAGAATAATATATCTATATATAATTAAATACTTACAGAGACTAGTGTTTCATCCTTTCGGGAATCTTCAGTGCAGGGTGTCATGTTTAACACCAGTCGACAGATTTGAACTCGGCAACACGAGCCATCTCTGGCTCGATTAGCAAAGACCGTATCCATTCCGCTATCATTAACCGCGTGAAATAACGTTGAATTTAAACATTTTAATTTTAAATGTTCTTTACGTCACTCAGACAGTGATCTAATCGTTATAAGATGATCTATGCATAAGAGCTAAATTGACTGACTTAATTCAACTGAAAGTGCTCAACCATAAGAAACGAGTTTCTTAAAGGGCTGTCATAATTATTTTTTTTACTATAATAATTAAATACGTACATATATATATATATATATATATATATGTATATATTTCTGTAGAAATATATTTTCTTATTATATATCAATCCTTATATAAGAAACTAAATGTAATTACAGAGCAATATAGAGAATAAATGACAAAAGTTATATTCCAAAATTCATGATGTTGACCATCTTATAATTTATTCCTTTAATTCAGTTGACTTATACAATTATTGACAGTATCTGTTTCGCAGCGCAAAATCAACCACTTAATTATCATATCAATTAGTGAATATATATATATATATATATATATATATATATATATAGAGAGAGAGAGAGAGAGAGAGAGAGAAAGAAAGAGAGAGAGAGAGAAGGAGAGAGAGGAAGAGAGAGAGAGAGTTAAATAGTTAGATAGATAAATAGATAAAAATCTTATAAGAAGACATATTTTATGTATTGGTTTTCCGTATTTATTTCAACAGTGCTCAATACGTA